>NC_059429.1:17931617-18124117 GCF_021028975.2 Sphaerodactylus townsendi
TTAGGCCAGTGGTTCTCAACCTTCCTAATGCCGTGACCCTTTAATCCAGTTCCTCATGTTGTGGTGACCCCCAACCCTAACATTTATCCATTTTACAGATGGAGAGACTGATGCAGAGAGTCTTAGGCAGAGGTTCTCAACCTTCCTAATGCTGCGACCCTTTAATACAGCTCCTCATGTTGTGGTGACCCCCAACCCTAACATTTATCCATTTTACAGATGGAGAACACTGATGCAGAGAGTCTTAGGCAGTGGTTCTCAACCTTCCTAATGCCGCGACCCGTTAATACAGTTCCTCATGTTGTGGTGACCCCCAACCCTAACATTTATCCATTTTACAGATGGAGAACACTGATGCAGAGAGTCTCAGGCGACCCCTGTGAAAGGGTCATTCGACCCCCAAAGGGGTCCCAACACACAGGTTGAGAACCACTGGCTTGCCCTCTTCCTGGGGTGGTCTTGGAAGTCCTGTCTGTAAGATGCGCTTCATCTATAAAGGGAAAAGAAAATGGATGGATGGGACATTGAGGTGGTGAACCTTCAAAGGACCCTCAGCAACACTCAGCTGCCAGAAAAAGACCAAGCTGCATGAATCCCTAGCAGGCGGGAGTGCTCTCACCCTTGACCTCCACACTTCACACAACAGCAGGTTTGGCTAATGTGGTTTACACACACACACCCCTATGATGTGGCAGGAGGGCCTGAGGCTGGAACCCTTGCTGCTAATATCCATTTGAGGACTTTCCTACCTCTCAAGATGAGCTCAAATGAACAGTAAGAACAGACCAAATGGCCAGTGAGGATGACCCAACAGAAGTATTGTGATGCAAGATTGTTTACTGTCATTCACTATGGTAACACCTAGACTTGGATAGCCTCAGGCTAGCCTGATCACACACACACACACCCAGCCATCTCTGAAGCCAAGCAAGGCCAGTCCTGGCTAGTACATGGATAAAAGGCCTTCAAGGAATACCAGTGTCGTGCTGGAGAGGCAGGCGATGGCAAACCACCTCCGAACGTCTCTTACCTTGAAAACTCGACCAGGGTTGGCATAAGTCAAATGTGATTTGACAGCAAAAGAAACATTTAAAAAACTATGAAGAAAACATAACTATGCCATTTGCCACAAGCATGTGGAATTTTTTGCACTAAACTAGAAGAGTGAAGTCAGGTAGATCTAATGCTCTAGGGCAGTGGTGGCGAACCTATGGCACGGGTGCCAGAGGTGGCACTCAGAGCCCTCTCTGTGGGCACGCGCAAACAGAGTTCATCATGGGGGGAATGCCCCCCCCCCAGGCTGCCCTGGGCTGCTGGGCTCGATTATTAGCATTAAACCTAAGTCCTAATTTTGGGGAAGCAGTGTAGGCAACCATGTTAAGTGCTGTTAAACCCCACTGATTTTTAACTAAAGCGTGGTCCTTTACCTGGGAGTAAGCTTGGTTGCTGGCAATGGGGCTTGCTTCTGAGTAAACCCTCCTAGGTTCATGATTCACCCGTTTGAAGAATTGCATAGTTGCTTCAAAGCAAAGTCAACGACTACCACCAAGCTTACTCCCGAGTCACGCACGCCTCTGAGCCAACCATTTTTTCTAAACTAAAACCTCAGTATTCAGGCTAAATTTCCGTGTTGGCACTTTGCAATAAATAAGTGGGTTTTCGGTTGCAATTTGAGCACTCTGTCTTGAAAAGGTTCGCCATCACTGCTCTAGGGGCACATAGTGGTATGACAAACTAATTTACAGAAGACCAGAAGCCACTGGGAAATACCGGCCCACAACAAGGTTCCACCGTAGAGGGGAGGAGGCATCTGAGATAGCACCAGCTTCCAAAAGGAGGCTCAGATTCCAAAGGGGCAACCTAAGAAAAATGCAGCGCTTAGAGCACTGGAATGATGCACATTCGCTCTGTCTCAGGAAGAAAGAAAAACTAATCCGGACACCCCCGAAGGGTGACATGGACACCTAAAATAAAACTCTCTTATGGTGTCACCTATACGCATGTAAAATACCAGACATGGCAACTGTGGAAGCCAAAAAAGCTAACAGTTTTGAGAAATAAGGACTCACTCAAGAAGGCCAAGGAAAACTCCATCCAGTATAAAAAGGGTTGGCCTGGAAGCAGAGGAAAACAACAGAGCAGGCAAACATGGGCCTCTTTAATCGCTTTGCATTCTGTAAAAAAAGCAAAGGCATAACCCCACACGAGGAGGAATGCTGGATTTGTGTCTCTGTCTCTGGCTTCCACCCCCAATTGGCAGAGGGACTGTCTGCAGGAAGGGCAGAGAAGTCCATGAACCTCTCCTTGGAGGACTTTCTTACCTGCCATGATGAGCTCAAATGAACAGTATGGAAAGTCCTAACCAGACCAAGTGGCCAGTGAGGATGACTGTGAGGATTATCTTTAAGAAAGGGTCTAGGGGGGACCCAGGAAATTGCAGGCCAGTCAGTTTGACATCTGTTCCTGGTAAATTAGTAGAATCTATCATTAAAGATAAAATTATTAAACAAGTAGAAAAGCAAGACCTGTTGAGGAAGAGTCAGCATGGCTTTTGCAGAGGCAAGTCCTGTCTTACAAACTTACTAGAGTTCTTTGAGTGCTCCAGTTTGAACTAAACATCAACAGAGACCACTGCTCCCCAAAGATGGACATAAAATTGGATGTTATACAGATACAAGAAATTGAGCAGCAGCTCTCAGAAATTCATACTGAAATCCTTGCTGAATGTCTGTTTTATTTTTAAATGCTGAAGAAAATCTAATTGAAATGGGGCATGTCATTGGGATGACTACTGAGGCTTTATGGAACGTTGCTTAGGAGTTTGGAAAACTGAGGGAAGAATCAGCTTAGAAAGGAGGATGTGCTCGTGGTAGGAAGGGTTTGCAGGAGTGAAAGGAGGCAGGATTGTCAAGATAACTGTGTGAGCCCATATGAGGAAGGGTGCCTGATAAACCAAAACCAATGAATACATGTGTGAACTCTTTAAAGGTTTTAGTGTGTTGTTATAATTGTATGTATTGTAGTTTTATTCTTCTAATACTGTTTTTTTTTAATTGATATTTTGGATTGTTACAGATGTATATTATACATCTTTATATTTCATCCTCCATATCCTTTTACCCCCTCTATCCCCCTCCCCCTTCTTTTTTTCTTCTTTAAATGTGCAGCAGCAGGTCCATTCTTTCTAACCTTCTTTTCCAGTTTTCTTCTGTGATTCCAATTTCGTTTAACCAGTCTTTGAATTCAGTCCAGATCCATATCATATCTTTTTGTTTTTCTTGCCATATTTGGTTTCTTGACATTATGTCAAAAATTTCTAATTGTATTTGTTCCCATATATATTCCAACCATTTCTGTATTGTCCAGATTCTTTTGTCTTTCCACCCTAAAGCTATTACTGCATGGGCCGCTCTGATCATAAGTTTAAATAGCATTCTCTTTCTTTGTTCTATTGTATAACCCAGTATGCCTATAAATAATGGATCTATATTTATCTTTATTTTTACATTCACAAATTTTTCCATATACATTATAACATTTTCCTGATAGCAGGTGGTTTTCAACCTTTCCTGGATATCATCTCTAGGAACCACATATGGGTATAAACTGTGCATTTTTATCCCCACAATGCCAACATTTAGACTGGCTTGAGTCCCTTTACTCATATATGCACACAACTGTTTCTGGTGTTCTATACCATTTTAATATTGGGGTTTCTTCCTCCAATTCAGATATTTGCTCTATTATTTTATCTTTTGTATTTATAATTGTCCTATTATTTGTCTTTTATAAAATCTGTTGTCTTTTACTCCCATCTTGTTAAGCTATTTTTTCCATTATAGAAAATCTTTTACCCATGGCAAATTCTTGATCTCTCTATCATGCATTTATATAAAGAGCTCCCTAACATTTTTTCCTTTCCTTTCTTCTATCATATATGTTTTTATACAATTTTTCATTATACAATCTCACTCCTCTATCCTGGAGACTTTTATCTTTTCCTCAAATTCCTCTTTAAGGTAACTAACCAGTGCTCTGTAACTCCTCTTTCTCCATAAGATGAGGAACACGTTATAAACCTCCCTCCCTTCTTTCATTATACAAATGTGCTACTTTTTTTGTAGTCCTTGCTCTATGTAGAGAATCTTATTACTTGGGCCTCCCTCCCCACTTGTAATTACCGACCATGCTCCCTAATGGCACCTGTGTCCAGAATCCCTGAGCATCCATCTCCCTTTCCATTTCCTCCCAAAATCTCGAATATCACTTCTTTGAGGTGGCCTCTATTAGCTTCTTTTGTCTTTCTGTTTTTGAAACAAACTTTGAGTATATTCCCCAAAAAAGCTACCAATATTATCAGATTTTATCTCATTTCTCAAATCTTAATCCAATTCTATCTTTATTCATCTATTTGGATTCCCATCAAATCTTTTTATTTGGAATGCCTCTTATAATATTCCTTCTGTAATTTTGGGAGTCCCCAAATCCCATTAGGTTTTAGACATATGAATCTATCTCTGTTCTATCAACCCTTGGCTTCTTTTGATTAAAAACCCATAATTTAATTTTCTCATCCCATTCTTCAAACTGTTTCTTCTTGATCTCTAATGGTAAAGTAAGAAATAGATAGAAGAGTTTTGGCATCATACACATTTTTAGTGCCATAATTCTCCTAGAAATAGATAAATTCTTTCCTTGCCAATCCTTTAGTTGCTTTGTTATTTTTTCCATATTACTTTGTAACTTCTAATACTGTTGTGAGTTGCTTTGAGCCCACTGTAGTGGAGAAGAGCGAGGTAAAAACCAAACAAATAAATACATCTTTTGTCTTGACATATCCTGTACATGTGCAAGATGTTGAAACTATATATGATCACTGTGTGTAGCAGAATGACAATGAAATTGACACAAGCACACTGTTGCACAAAACACAAATTCACAGGTTTCATATGTCATGTTTAAGAGGTTGGTTTTCAGTAATAGTTAATATCACTAGTGTGGTGTAGGGGTTAAGAGCAGGTGGGCTCTAATCTGGAGAACTAGATTCGATTCCCCCCCTCCACTTGCAGCCTGATGGGTGAACTTGGGCTCATCACAGTTTTCTCAGAACTCTCTTAGCCCCACCTGTCTCACAAGGTGATGATGATTGTAAACCTCTTTGAGACTCCTTAGATTAGAGAAAAGTGGGGTATAAAAAACCAACTCTTCTTCACCTTTCTATAGGATTCTTGGCCCCTTAATCTTTACTTAAAGTGTGAAAGTCTAGATTGTTCAGAGTTAGGTTTCAGAATGACCCAAGACGGCTCTAGAAATGTTAGTTATCCCCTCATTTTCTTTTCCATAGTAGAGATTGGAGGAAAAAAGAAAATGAGGGGAAAGCTGCACTCATTTCTAGATGTCTTAGTCGAAGCAAAACCTTAACCAAACAATTGGGCCTCTACAGTCCACAAGAAAAACACACAATTACCACCACTGGGACGAGATATCTGCATAAAAACTTCAGCTCAGGGATAAAACAAAAAAAGGGAAACCATACAATAAAACATTTTGGTGGTGGTCAGTGGATTGCAAAAAGAGTCTGCAAACCCCACCTCCTTCAAGATGAACTGAATCACCTAAACTGGGCTCCTACTGGGTCAAATGGTTTACTCCTACTGGGCAGATGTCCAGAAGAGCTTTCAAGACCAGTGGGTGGGATCCAGATGCAAATTTTAGTAGGCAGGGTTCAGCATGGTGGTGGGATTCTAAACAGAAGCAAGTAGGGCCAATTTGGGCTCGGGCTGGGCGGGGCACGCACGGGGCGGGCTGGGCATTCCTGGGGGCGGGTATTGCTGGGCTGGAGCCGTGGCAAGGGACACAGCTGCCAAGCGCCTGGGTCCCATGGGCGGCAAAACTAATGCATGCAGGCTCAGGCTACTTGAATTCCCTCCTTAAGCTAGGACTGCTTCTGCCCTGGCGCTATGCTACTGGCTGGAGGGAGCAGAGAGGGAGGGGGCGAATTCAAGACAAAAATCACGTGGCAAAATCACCAATTAGTAACCCCCTCTCGGCACACACAAATAATTAGTAACCTACTCTCAGGAACCTGTGAGAACCTGCTGTATCCCACCTCTGTTCAAGACCAATAACAAACAACAGGAATGAGGATAAACCATCACCCAAAGGGGAAGTGTTTTAACCATACATCAAGGGAATCACTGATCGAATAGGGAAACTGATGAAGAAACATAACCTCCAAACAATCTTTAGACCTACCAAGGAAATTCAACAAATGGTACATTCAGCAAAGGACAAGAGGGATACTTTAACTTCTTCAGGAGATTACCACATACCTTGCAGCTGTGGACAAATCTACATAGGGACCACGAAATACAGCATCCAGACACGAATCAAAGAACATGAAAGACATTTCAGACTACATCTTAGCCACGGAAAAATCCAGCAGTAGTAGATCATGAACTATAGTAGCAACCAAGCTGGATACACCAGGGAATGTTATTTGAAAACACAAATTCTGGTCCACTCTGATAGCCACCACGCCAGACTGCACGGAGAAGCCATTGAAATCCACAAATACATGGACAGTTTCAACAGGAAGGAAGAAACTATGAAAATGCAACAAAATTTGGGCTTATCAGCACTTAAAAAATACCTAGAATCGAGAGACTCATGTTTAATGAAATACACCACCCAGACATTAGGCATGCATTCTGCAGGAAGCAACTAAAATGGATTGTAAAATGTAAATTCTAAATGCACAGGTAAACCAAGCTATTCACTCACAGTGTCACATACAAATTCTAAAATGGGGAAATTCCACCTAAATACATGTAAACTGTGACTTCTCTCAAACCTGCACCTTTCATGTGTGTATTTGTTGAAGGCTTCTAAAGTATCTAATCACTCAAATGTTGTGTGGTTTCTGGGCTGTATGGCCATGAAGTGTTCTTAGTAGGTATATCTTTCCCCACATCTTTGGCCTTAAATGTGTGGCTGGCATCTTCAGAGGATCTGATGGTAGTAAAGCAAGTGTAGTATACAGTGGAACTCCTTGGCTCTCTCTACTTCAGCCTTCAGTTTTCATCATTAGTTTTATTTCTACCATCTTTTCTATAGAAAAAATTTGTCCTGGGTTTCACTGATTTGCCTCAGTTTTCATCACATTTGCAGTAAGATGCAGGGGTTTGTGGATAAAATCTCACCAGACAAAAGAGTTATAAATGTGAATCTGCAACCTGTTTCCATCGATAAATGTCTTGCCCTATTCTACTGTGACAAATCCTAAAGCCAGGTGACTGTAAGTCAGACTCCTTTGGAGCAGGCCTCTGGGAGTTTACACTGGTCCACACTGGCTCCAAGTTTCGGTCCTAGTAGTTCCTGTCTGCCTGTTTTCACTGTTTTCAGCATTAAACACTCATGTTTCTTCCACCTCAAAAAATGTACTTTGGGTATTGCTCTTTTGGACTGTCGGAATCTAGAATGGAGTAATTGGATTGACATTGATTCCTATGGAAAAGTTTGCCTTGGTTTTCATCGGTTTCGGTTTTCATCAATTCTTTTCAGACGGATTACCAATGAAAACCAAGGTTCCACTGTATATACCTGTGGAATGTCCAGGGCGGGAGAAAGAACCATTTGGCTGTTAACAAGTGTAAAGGGTGGGAAATTAGCAAGCATGATTTGCATGTGTTGGGTGGGAAATCAAGCTTGCTAATGGCAACCTTTACACTTTTTAACAGCCAAATGGTTCTTTCTCCCACCCTGGACATCCCACAGGTATATATACTCCACTTGCTTTAGTACCATCAGATCCTCTGAAGATGCCAGCCACAGATGCAGGCAAAACATCAGGAGAAAATGCTACTAGAACACAGACATTCAGCCCAGAAACCATGCACCTTTAACACTTTTAACAATTGCAAATGTTTCTTTCTCCCACCCTGGGTATTTCACAGGTATATATATTCCACTTGTTTTACTACCACCAGATCTTCTGAAGATGCCAGGCACAGATGCAGGCGAAGCGTCAGGAGAAAATGGTACTGGAACATGGCCGTGCAACCTGGAAAACCCACACCATCTTATCTTGACGCTCCCACCTTTCTTCAAACTGCTGCCTCAGTGGCTGCGCTGTATAAAAAACAGGGACAATCCCACAAGGACAGCTGAGCATTTTATGGCACCGCATTGCCCACAGAGATGATGAAAGCTGAGAGTTTTAGCCAGAATTGGAAGGAACTCAGTAGACCATTGCTCCCTGCATCTCTGTACAGGTCATTATGTGTATACTATTTTGCCTCCAGGATGCTCTGGCTTTGTATTGTTTGCAAATAAACCAAAGGCACCCTAAAATGTCAGTTTCAATGACCTTTAATAGAATTAAAAAAATCACAACCAATGAAACAAGTACAAGAAAATTATAACGGGAAGACGATCAAAATGGACTATCCCAGTGTTAACATTAATATACTAAAAAAGCTAGTAATTATAGCATATCCGCCTGCCGATTGATAAATCCTAGTCAGCGTGTTCCTTGTAAGCTCTCTTGTTCTGTGCAGTGGCTAAAAGGGTAGCAACTGAAGTGGGGATTTTCGCAGCCTGATCTGCTACAAGGCACTGGGTAAGTTCTCTTTCGGTTCTGGATGTGATGGTATCTGCTAAAGGTCTAATCAACTGAAGGTGAGGCCCACTGGGTAGAGGACAGTTCAGGAGAATATGGCCTATTGTGCCTGGTACATTATCACAGGTACATAATCTGTCTCGAAATGGGACATGCTGGAATCTTCCAGTGGTTACCGACGAGGGGAAAGAATTTAGCCTGCCTAATATAAGGGCTCTTTGCTTCTTGGGAAGTCTTAGGATGTTTAAAGAGTTAGCACCTGATCCATATAGAGTTGGATCCTAAAATCTAAATAGGAGTCACCCTAAAATCTAAGTTTAATTGAATAAGTTGTATATTGTGAAGATGACAATCCCCAGTAGGGGTTTATATTATCTGTATCTTTTTTCGCTGTAAGTCAAATTTTAACTGATATATAATGTATGTTTTCTTTGTAATTTGCAACTTCAATAAACATTTATTATTTTAAAAAAAATCTAATAGGCTTTCTCATCTTAAGAAAGCAAAATCTTTCAGCACCACCCCTGAGATTTGTATTATTGTTTTTTTAATTGATTTATTGTATATCATACAGTAAGAAACAATACACAAAAGTCAGTGAAATGAACATTTAATATATCATTTAACCAATTCACTAACTTACCTACATTATTCTATTTGGTTTAATAATAATTAATAAAATTAATTCTTTCTAAGGTTTCCCTTTCCAAATAATATAGTAGTCAAGTATCGAACTTCCCCATCGAGTTAGCTGAATCTGGAGAGTTAAGAAAAAAACTCTACCCAACTATGATAATAAAACAAGTAAATAGTCTCTTTAAACATTAAGTAATACTCCTCTTAATACATTATTCCCTAATATAATTCCCTAGATATATCTTGTTTTATATTTAATTGGATTTGTATGGATTAGTTTAGAACTGGGCTAAAGTACATAGCAAAATCCAAAACTCTGTTTCTTTGAGCTTTCTGCTGTGCTTAATCACTCTTTCCTCTTCTTTTCCTTCCTAGATTCTTCCAGTTCACACCAATTCATCTTCTGCAAATCTGGCACCGAAGCTCCCTCCCACAGGGCACTCCATAGATGGTCAGCCCCCCTCCCTTGAGACCCCCCCCCAATGATTCAAGGGCCCACTCCTCCCCAATAACAACCTCAATAGGGGTCTGACCTATACCTTGAACTCTCCCCTACCAGAGCTTCATCACACATCTCTGAAGCCAGTTGCATCACAATCTGCTCCCCCTGTCATCATCACACCACCAGGCATACCTTTTAGGCAGTCCATTCTAGCCCCTCAGGTAGGCAACACCAGTTCAAGCACTCTTCTTGATGGGTCAGTAGAGCAAACCCGATTTGTTATTAATACTATCATGGGCTAACCACTTTGCTATTTCACAAGCTATCTTTTAGGTGATCTTTCTGAACACAGTGTCCCCATTTCTTTTTTAAATGGATGGAGGATCTCAGGAGACCTTTATTAGGGCATATACAACATAATGGGACAGAAGGAAAAAAGTGGGGGAAAAAGTCAATCCCAAATGGAAAATATTGAAAAATATTGTGAACATAGGCTGGCTCCATTGTCTGTGAAAGTAAAAAATTTTGAGCTACATTTATTTCCGCTTATATTCTCCAGCCATCATCTGGGATCACTGGAGGTAGTGAATCATCTCTTTGCATTGGTATGAGATCCAGAGCAAACCCTGCGCCAAGCGTTACCAGGTGAGAAGCTCGGGCGTAAAGTTGTTATACTTTGGGTGGAAGAGCAAGATGTGTTCATAACCAAAGTAGGAAAGGCGTAGGAAAGAAACAATGCTACTGATTTGCATGCTGAGGGATGAGAAGCGAAACTCTCTGAAGTGAAGTCTGATGGAGTGAATCGCATCTTGCTCTTGAGAGGTCACGATCTAAGTTTGCGCGCACGGCTTTGGGGTTGGTTCAGAAATGGGCCAGCCACAGGAGCTCCCTCGGGAGTGATCCCAGTACCTTAGGGTGAACACAAGAAACTTCTGTGCCTTGCCTAGCAGTTGCATTTAAAATTCTACCAGCGACCAAATCCATTGATTTTTTAGCATGGCTAAGGAGAACCCTGGCAGTGAGCATGAGTATAAGTAGAGAAGTCCCAGGCAAGGCTTCAGCTGAGGGAGATCTTAGCCTCTGGAAAGAGGTGCTTATAAAAGTAGCTCCTCTGAGGCCAGGGACGGCAGGCCTCCGTCTGCCGGGCCTCTGCTTCAGTGGGCAGAGGCATATAGCTTGTGGGAAACATGGAGCTCGTGCAACATCTGAAGTTTCTGAAAACTTCCCAGTCCTATAAGCAGCCGCTGTGGGATGCCGCCGAATCCATGTTCTGTGCCAGCAGCATCACTTTTCTAATGGTGGCGTTAAACTAGGGAGCCCAGATTCTCCTTTTAAATCCACCTTAAAGGGACAATCCTAGGGGCCCTTTAAGGTGGATTTCAAGATCATGTGTGAAAGATCAGCTAGCAGTGAAGGTGGCCTGTTTCATATTCAGAAGTCTTTCTTCCAGTTCTTTTCCACTGTAGTTTTTCTATTATAAGTCCCTTGGGTCCTCACTGGGGAGAAAAGTGGGTATAAACAAATGAGTAAATGAAAATGATGAATATTATCCGCCTTTGCAGAACAAAGATGGATGGGGGTCTTTTGCTCGGTGCTAAATGTTGGGGGTGCTGGCGTAAAAAATCGCCATTGTCAGATGCTTTTCCTCTATGAGCATGTTATTTCTTTAGCTCAATTGGCACCATGAATTGCCACTCAGCAACTCTTGAAGATATGGAAACCCTTCTGGGCCAAACGACATGTGGGATGGGGAGCCATGGAGTGAGTGTACTCGGGCATTGAAGGCCAGAATCCCCTGACCAAAACACACATTCTGTGCAGCAATTTGTGGGACAGGACACTTCAGGGTAACTCCAAACCCAACTTCGTCACTGTTGGAATTCCAAAACAGAATCTTTTAAAAAAAGACAAATGCTATCTTTGGGAGAAACGTCACAAACATTTTCCTGTCTCTATTACAAGTGCTTGGGGTATGTCTTATTCTGATAGGAATCAAACTCGTTCTCCAGATAAAGAACAGCCCATCATCCCCTGCCAGCATCATGCTGGCAGGGGATGATGGGAGCTGTAGTCCATAACATCTGGAGGGGCACAGCCACGAAGCTCTTTGACACACTCTTGTGCCTTATCTCCCACACATTTCTTCTTATCCATACTTTACTTTTTTCCCACACCTACCTCTCAACCACTCCCTATTATATGTACATGGCTCAACTGGAATTCTGTCTTTTTCCCAGTCCCCTGTAGATGGCTGTGCTCCCAAATCGTTTAGAAGCAAACTGGGGAGAGGAGGGGGAGTATGGCTTCCTCCTGCACTTTTTCCTTGTCGAGACTCGCTGATGCCAGGGAGAAACACACCATGGGGGGGGGGAGTGGACTATGACTTCCTACAGCAATGGCTGCTGGGAAGTGTAGTTCTTGTCCCTCTCCTGAGCTGACCTTGGGCCCTCCCAGATTGCTGGATGACCTCACACCTCCCAGCAGCCCCTCACTTTTCTTAAGCCCACGCTAAAGTTCACTCTGCTTACCTTATAGAGTAAGGATGGTTTAGTTCAAACTAAAAGGGGGGGGGGAGGGGGTAGCCAGACCATCCACATTTTAAATGGCCTCTGCTTTTAAGTGTAATTAATATTTCTATCCTAGTACTCTTCCTTATCTATAATGCTTACTCTTTTCCACACTCACTCTCAACCTACTTCCCATTATATAAGCATGGTCTTCCTAACTGAATTCTGTCTCTTTCTCAGTCCCTGTAGATTCTCTACAGTTCCTGTGTAAATCAAGCCTAGAAGCAAACTTTGGGAGGAGGGGGAGTATATTCTGCACTTCTTCCTTTGTCGAGACTCATTGGATGCCAGGGAGAAAGCCACACCATGGGAGGACTACACTCTATAGAGACAAATGGCTGCTGGGAAGTGTAGTTCTTGTCCCTCCTAGAGGAGCTGGAATCTGGGCCCTCCCAGATTGCTGAGGACTACACTTCCCAGCAGCCCTCACTTTTTCTGGTTCGTCGTTGGGAACACTCTGCTTAATTATAGAGTAAGATGGTTTTTAGTTCAAACTAAAAGGGGGGGAGGGGGGTAGCCAGACGCCATCCACATTTTTAAATGGGTCTTGCCTTTATGTAATTAGTTACTTAAAATTATGTTTTTAAATCGGTATGTTTTAAACTTTGTTGTGAATCCCTTGAGCCCCTCATATAGGGAGGGCGGTATATAAAATTTCAATGATAAATTTAATAATAAATAAAATAAACTTTAGGAGTTGGAGTGTACCTGAATAGTTTGAGGGTTCCAGCTGCTACAAGCGAGGGCTGAGTCAGTCTGAACATAACTCCTAAAAAATCCACCTTTCTCACTATTTTTCCTTTTATTTGCCAAGCTATGGATTCTGAAAGCCGTATCAAACATTTGGAGAGGTGGGATAGAAATATGACTAGCACTGCATGTGAAAATTCTCAAATCCACGCTTCTACCCTCATTCTGTGAATGGTTCCGGATGTTGGTGTGGCATGTTGTCTGCAAACATCTTCAAGCATCAGTCTGCCCAAATCCTTGTTAGGGAGCGCATGGGCAGATGATGACACTTTCTTCCCTGGACCATTTTGGCTTCCTAGTCCATCCCCTTTGCATAAAACCTCCAGTTGTACTGTCTCCCCAAATCTTTGGAATTAGCTTTGAAGCTTTTTTCGTGAGGCTAATGTCTTAGCTGATTCTCTTGATCTCCCTACAAGCCTGCAAAATTTGGCATTTCCAAACTCTGGACTGAGGGTTTCTCAGTGCGAAAAGGTCCCCCTGCCCCAATTCCTGTTTGCTTTATTTCCAAACCAGACATTGATTGTTACGTGGTTGCTGGTTTCTTTCCAAACTTGTGGAAAAAGCACCTGCATGGGGTAAGTACAGCTGTGGAGGATGCAAAAACTTTTTCAAGCGGGCCATCAGTAAGGACCTTATCTACAACTGCCGTGATAACAAAAACTGCCTGATTGAGAAATGTCAGCGGAATCGCTGCCAGTATTGCCGCTACCAGAAATGCTTAGCAATGGGCATGAAAAGAGAAGGTACGGAGGAAAAGAGAAGCTGGGGAGGAATATGCACCTGTCCTTAACTGGACCTTTCAGAACTGTTTGGACCAACTCTGACCCAGAATCCCTGCCCTTTTCAATCTAGCACTGCAGCGAATGAACAGGTCTCAGACTGGTTGGGAGCAAGTTCAACTATAGTTCTTGGGACTGGAGAATGCTGGCAAAACAGTGGGCCTTTCCCCACCTTTAACATTTTAAGCCCCTGTGCGGCTTACTCTCTGGCTGCAGCATCACTGGTCCTTGACACTCCCCTTACCAGACAGGGCGCTACAGCCGGTGCCAGCGTTCTCGACAAGCTGCCGTCCTTGTTCAAGGGCGTTCCCTCAGCGCATGATACATCTCCTGGCTAGCTTGGAGAAAACGGCACCTGTTGATGACTCCTCAAGGCAATACGCTTAGGGATGCCGCCACACACTCGAGAGCAGCGTATGGGGTATAGGGGATCACTTTGAGTGGGGAAAGGCCCAGTAATCCTGTTCCTTTCCACACTGGCAATATGATCATTGAGTTTTCCTTGTTGGCGGGAGAGAGCAGGATGTAAGCAGTAGAACTAAAACTCTCCTTCCAAGCAGAGTCCTTGGGTTCTTGGGTTAGTAAGAGAACATTCAGGTGAAATGTTTCCTTTATATGTATGTATGACATTAACACCAAGGCAAAATTAAAGGAAACCCAGGACAGTGACTTGTCTATATGCTATTATTCTGCAGGAGCAAAGGGGAAAAAAGCAGAGTGTGAATGTTAGCTTTCTGTTCAAAAAAGAACAACTTTCTAGCCCTCATGGCTGTGAAGAAATGCTTGAAAGCAGGAGGGCAGTAGATGTTTCAGCCTCAGGGTCAGGATGGGAGGCTCAGGAATTACCAGTTTTTGGAGTGGGGATTCAAAGGCATAGAAAGTTCCCCATCACTTTCCACAATGTTGACAATTCTTTCTCCAGCAAGAGATACCTTCTCATTACGGCAGAGTGCACAGAGGCAAAAGGCAATGGAGCTTATCCATTGTGTGCGTGCTGGTGACAAAAGAAGGTCAGGGCCAATTCATAGTTTCTAACTAATAAGAGGAGTCTTTATTAGTGAACTCCATTCTGGATGGAAAACCAGAGAATTAGGTTCTCTGTTCTAATCTATTTAGCTGGATGGTGAGGGATGCGGTCTGCATCTCTCTGCACGCATGGTTCAAGATGGAAGAGTATGTGCAAGAATGTTAGAGTGGAGGAGAAGCAGGAAGGAAGGACGTTCCCTGAGATAAGCAATCTACACATCAGAGAGATAGGATCAGAGCGGTAGAGAAGAGATGCTGAGAATCCTGACCCCTTCTAGCCATCTAGCTCACTGATCAGACCCCCTCTGTCTTGAGGCAGAAGACAGCACAAAGCCCTTCACTTCCGACAAACAGCCCATGAAAACACTTCGTGCAAAATAAGCCAAATAACGCATATTTGTTCAAGTTACATAATTTTGGGGGTGATGAAGGTAGTTAATGCTCTGATTTAAGCCAGGTGAACTTTTGCACACACACCCAAAGCCAGTTGAAGACTGTGAAGGAGAAGTTTGTTCCCCCCGCCTTGTTAAATCTATGGACAAATTTGGAATTTCAAAGAAGAGGGCATGACAGCCCCATCAAAATGGCTGCCACGGGGGCTTGAGCCATTCACAAAACATTGTGAGGCTCCCGAAAAATGTCAGCGGTTGGTTCTAACTCAAGGGTTTTCCAAAGATGCACCTGTTACTAAAAGGCTGTCCCTCCTAGGCTCTTCTGAAGGACTCCAGAATTGACTCTTTGCTGTGAGGAAAAGGTGGTGGAGAATAAGCAGGTGGGGGCCAAGAAACTCCTCATCAGGCGCCATTTTGGGGATTCCTAGAGGAAGGGATCTCTGGGATAGGATGGGAGGGAGGGAAGAAATGAAGAGGAGTTTTCTTTCCTAGGAGACGAGTAGGAGGTGTGTGCTGTAAATGGCCAGGGTCTTGGGGTACAACACTGTGCATTTTTGAATCTCCTTCCAGCGGTTCAGGAGGAGAGGCAGAGGAGCAGGGAGAGGGGTGAAAACGAAGCCGAGGCTTCGACTCCCAGCAAGCAGCACCCACTGTGCAATTTCGAAGACATGCCCGTGGAGAGGATTTTTGGTAGCTGAAATGGGCGTGGAGCCCAGAACCTGGAAACCTCACAGCGACATTAACAAGTGCTGGATTTCAACTCCAGTAGGTGGGATGCTTTGGGGTGGGACTTCCTGTTTTTACTTGGAGCTCGCTTCTGCCACTTGAGTGGAAGATGCCTGGCTAGGTTTCTCGCCGTCAATCATTAATGAAGCTCTGGTTTGACTCCAGGGTTGCTTCTGGCCATTTCCTAAGATGATTTCTTCCTGATGCAATTCTTGCAAAATCACTCTTTTAAGTGGAGATTCCAGATACAATAAGGGTCATTCTTTGGTCTCTTTTTGTCCATTTTTAGCATTGAAGCTTCCCCACTGAGGATTCTCTGCCCACCCTGATTTGGTTTAAAAAAATTTAAGAGCAAGGGTAATTCAGCTCTGCATAAAAATAACATAATATCTTCTTTTAAAAAAACAACAACCTTAAACAAATTTGCAGACATCTCTGACAGTCCACTCCTTCCGGCCCCCATTAATTTTGCTGGTCTTTGACTATGTGATTCTGAATCCCCGCTCTCTTCCTAAAATAAAAGCAGAGCTGTAAGTTATCTGCTTCTGTTTTTCAAAAAACAACAACCATGAGTAGCGCTGGATAGGAATATGCAATATCTTTAGCAATGTTTAAAAAACCGCTCTTCGCATTTGCAGCGCCTCCAACAATCCCCTCTTCTCTGTTTAAAATGAAGGCAATTCTCTCCTGTTATGCAAATTGTCTGGCCCCTTGCAGTCACTAACAAACAAAAGGGGTAATTCTGAGCAACTGTCTAGCTCTTCAACAAAGAATTGTAATAGTGCTGTTCCTTTTGCCCTTCAGACCCAAGAAACTGTTCTTGCCAAAAGCATCCTGGACAGAAGATGCTGCCTTTTCACAGGTTTAAAATAAAGCTGTGGGTGTGTAAAGAAGAGGCTGTTAATAGCCTGTGCGCAAGTATAGGATGATATCATGTGGAAATATGGGGGAAAAACCTCAGCTGATAAGTGGCTAAAGTGTGGGAAATTGTTGGTGTGGAAGTTGTCTTGGTTTCACTGACTTAGGCTAGCGGTACAAGTCACTTAACAGTGTGTAGTTTTAACTTGTGCAGCAAAATTCAGCTTTTGTTGCTTGCAGTTGCCTTGAGATCTCCGCTGCCATCTGGAGTGAAAGGGATGGGGTGGGCCATCTGCACATGGCCACCCAACCTAGCGGAGGAAGGGGAAGATGAGGGAGCGTCCGGGGGTTTGCTGGACCAAATGCTCTGAAATTTGAACACAACGTAGCTCATGCCTCCCATGCTGTGTCTTTAAGCTTGTGCAGGTAATCTACCTCGCATAGGGAAGGGAGAAGAGAGACAGGGTCCCGCCCACTCCTGGACATGGTCCACCCCACCCTGGAAGCAGAGTGAAGCTAGGAACGCTAGGGGAGTGGATTTGGACGTGGGTAAGCCATGTAAGTGGAACTGGGAGAGAGGGAGGGGAGAGGGAGGGCCCCTCTTGCCCCTCCCTCCCCTTTGCAAAGTGACACTGTAGCACGCATGACACATGTTCGAACCGTTCACTTCCCCTTTTCTTTCTTTTCCACTTCACCAGATTGAGCCACAGCAATGCGTGGCTGGGCCCACTTGTTATTATTGAAAAATTAGAAGTTAACTCAAGTCAGGAGCAGAGCTGTGAATCACTGGCAGTACCTCAGAAGGCTTCTACTCACTCTGCAAAATTCATGGGGGGCTCATTTAAGCATTACCTTGGGGAAATCAGTCAGTTGCTCGTTGTCGTCCTCCTCCTTCTTTCGTCTTCATCATCATCATCATCATCATCAACATCTTCTTCTTCTTCTTCTTCTTCACATCTTCTTTGAGGCAGAGTTTTAATTGCAGACATTCTCAGACTTATGACCTGGTTTCTGAGAATGGGCAAACCCCTTTGTTTTCCATGACCTTGGAACTTCTGCTCCTTCTGGTCTCCCCCCCCCCCCACCCCGCCCCTACTCCTTGCAGGCATTTCTGGGGGATCAATGGCTGGCTTTAAAAAAAACACCCGAAAAATAACAACGGCCCTTCACAACAGAGATATGAAAAATAGCGATATAACAAATTTAATCTTGTGATCTATCAGGAGCATCCTGGAAGTGGAGGCAGCTAAGCTGTGCAGCAGGCAGTGGGGCACTTCCTCACATGTAAATGGAGAAAAGTTAGGAGATCCTATTGTGACTCCACTGCAGAGCGAAGAACCTCGAGGAAAGCACTCCATGCATAATGGCCCAGGATCTCCAATGATTTTAAGGGGGATGCTGCGTGTTAATACTTGGGAAACAAGTCTAAATGGAGACTGGTTGGACTAAGACAAACATCCCATTCCTTTTTTAGACCCATTACCCCGTTACTAACATATGCCGCGGGGCTGACAAGCAACTGTTCACCCTAGTGGAATGGGCCAAACGGATCCCCCACTTCTCCAACCTGACACTGGAAGACCAATTTATTCTTCTCCGTGCAGGTACAGATCTTTTCCCCTTATTCCTTGAAACTGTACTAATTCACTGGAGGACTTGGGTCGGGTTCATAATGAGTGCTGAAGCAAACCATTTCCTTATAGGTGTTGCCTCTTAAGTCTTGACTACGAGTATAAATTAAGGCTGAGCTGAAACGAGGCACAACCTCACTGTGACTGCGTTGTGTCATGTTATCAGATGACCAGAGGGCATCTGATTGACCCTGTGATCCCTGATTGGCTGGAACTTGATCCAGTGTATATTTTCCAGGGGCAGAATGGAACTCTCCTACTTCCCCCTTCCCACTACAAGCCATTGACCTCCATGAAATGCTGTTTGTCAGTGATAGGGCACCCTCAGTGATGTCATGAGGGGGATCTGTAGTGAGAAAGGGGACTTGTGTAGAAATTTAATCTAGATCCAGCCCGTACTCAAGAAAAAATAATGTTTTTTGTTACGTTGCACTGAAATAGTTGCTGAGTACTACTAAAAATAAGTGTAGAAAAGCCAGTCGTGTGCCACTAATGGGGACAAGGGGTAATCCATGCCTCGGGGTGCATTCCATGTCATCACGTAGGGGGCGCCAGGTGCCTGCTGGGTCCATGAGAAAGTTTGCCCTGTGCATCACGTCCTTGCCAAGAATGTCTTCATTTGCTGAATTTCTACCAGTCATGCATTCTTTTGGGTACAGGAGCTATACCAGGGGAGAAAAGGACAATTCCATGACTTACTCTTTATCACTTCTGGGTTTTCTCCACAAGTGATGCACGGATGCTACCATTGTTGCTCATTTCCTGCCTCCTGTCACTGCTCTGAGCAATGGTTGGCAAAGAGGGTTGCCAGAGGGAGACTTACCATAGTGGGAGGCCTGCCAGCCATGCTTCCATGGCCAGTGGGAGGGGGACACTAGGGGCATAAAATTACTTAGGACTGGTATCTTTTGAGGGAAGTCATTTTGTTCTCTTGAGAGAGAAAGACCATAGCAGGAGGGGTCCCTGCAGGTCCTACTTGGTAAAGTCTTGGGCTCCAGCATCAGTGAAAAGCATCTCTCGAAATCCATAATTCTCCCTTTGCTTGATTTGACTTATATCAGGAATCTCTTGCAACACGGGCAGGGGCGTACCACCCAGAAGGACATATGGGATCAAATGTCTCCTGGCTGCTGCCATTTAGTCACGTGGGGGGTGCCCCTGCCCCTCCTCATTCCCCTCAGGTCCATACACTGACTTCAAGACTTGGTGCAAAAATGTTGTTTGGTCATGGGGGGGGGGGGGGATGGCTGCCCATGGGGGCGGGGCGGGGATGGAAAACTCAGATTTTGCACCAGGCTACAGTTTCCCTAGATACGCCTTTGGGAGGACCTGCTAGTTTTACCAGTTGAGCAAAGGGGGAGAATCTGGATTTCTGCAGGGGGGCACAGTTCCTAAAAAATAACGGCGAGTTCTATTTGTGTTCGCCGGCCATGCTAAAAGGAAAAATAGATCCTGCTAAGGCCACTAGGGCTGACTTTCACCCCTTCTCTCTCACTCTCTCTCTCTCTTTCTCTCTCTCTCTCTCTCTTTCTTCCTTCCTTTCTGAATTTTCATGTTTCTTCAAATGTGCCGGTTCCCCAGAGGGAATGTTTGTCCAAGGTTCCCAGCACCACCAGTCACTGCCACCTTCTGTTTTTCAGGTCGGAATGAACTGCTGATTGCATCTTTCTCCCATCGCTCTGTCTCTGTGCAGGATGGTATCCTGTTAGCCACCGGCTTACATGTGTACCGGAGCAGCGCCCACAGTGCTGGGGTGGGCTCAATTTTTGACAGGCAGGTGTTTTTTAAAAAATATCCTTGCCTCTACCCTCATGAATTCTCCCCCCTAGGTACATTCTGATTTGTATTTTGGTGGAATAAAACCTGAGGTTGGGCAGACAAGTTTTTGGAACCCTTGGGGTGGTGGGGGGTGGTACTGGAAGGAATGTGTTCTAAAATGTAGAAATGACAGGGGGGAAAGTTGAAGATCTCCGCAATGGCTTCTCTGCTTTAAGTGTCATTTGTAAAGCTTGGCACTTAAAAAATGGCTTCAGATCTCAGGATATGTTCACACACAGCGTGTCACTTAGAATCGCAGAATCATAGAGTTGGAAGGGGCCATACAGGCCATCTAGTCCAACCCCCTGCTTAATGCAGGATCAGCCTAGAGCACCCCTGACAAGTGCTTAAAGACTACAGTAAGGGGGAGCTCAACACCTGCCCAGTTAGCTGATTCCACTAGGAGCCATCATGGTATAATGGTTAAGAGTGGCGGACTCTAATCTGGGGAAGGGGGTTGATTCCCCACTCCTCCACATGAGCGACAGACTCAGTATAAAACAATTGTACCAAGATTCTTGGAGATCTTCAGGGGGCCCTGCTAGCCTGTGATCAGAAGAGGAAGAGGAAGAGGAGGAGGAGAGTTGGATTTATATCCCCCCTTTCACTCCTGTAAGGAGACTCAAAGGTGCTTACAATCTCCTCCCCCCCCCAAAGAAACACCCTGTGAGGTGGGTGGGACTGAGTGAGCTCTGAAGAACTGTGACTAGCCCAAGGTCACACAGCTGGCATGTGCTGGAGTGCACAAGCTAATCTGGTTCACCAGATAAGCCTCCACAGCTCAAGTGGCAGACCAGGGAATCCAACCTGGATTGAAGGACACCTGCTCTTAACACCTGAGAAGGGTTGAGTAAGAGGGATTGGGGGGGTGTTGTGGTTTGCTGTTTTATTTTGGATTTTTTTAGCTTTTGTAAACTGCTTTGAACCATTTCTCTCCCTTGCTTTCTCCTGTGTGTGCAGAATCCTCACTGAGCTGGTGTCCAAAATGAAAGAGATGCAGATGGACAAATCAGAGCTGGGATGCCTCCGAGCCATCGTCCTGTTCAATCCGGGTAACTGAGGCCTGGGAAAATAATAGCCTCTTCAGTTAGCAGCTCTGAGCCCTGGGCCTATAACCCAAGCAAAGAATAACTAGGATTATTTGCAGCTCGTTCCTGTGGAAGTTGCTTTCCACTGACTTCTGATATTCTTGTCTTCCATGAGCTTTGCAACTGCTTTTGCTATCAAACATCCTGATAGCCTGGAGACAGCAAGAGGTAGTGAAAGGAAAGGAAAAGTGGAGGGTGGGGTGAAAAGGGAGGGAGATTTCCTTACTGGAGAAGTGACAGTGGGAACTGCAGGAGGCCAGAGCCTTGAATTCAGTGGGGTTTGCCTGAGTGTAGTTGGAGTGGAAACTTGAGGGTTACCGCAGGTATGTCATGACCTAGACCCACCCTTTTGAAATGTCTAGGATGACAGTGCCCCCTGCTGCTTAAAAATAAGATTGCACAGTTTTCTCTGAGGGTGGTTTTCTGTCTTGCGTCTGCAGGCCAAGTTGTATTGCGTCTGCATGGAGTTGTATTTTATCGTTCTGTCCCCAGATGCCAAAGGCCTATCCAGTCCAGCAGAAGTAGAATTGCTACAGGAGAAAGTGTACGCAGCTCTGGAGGCATATACCAAGCAGAAATATCCAGAGCAACCTGGAAGGTAAACTGAAATGAACTCCAGGGAGAAGGGACAGACATCCATGTCAGTTTGTAGCATCGAAATTAAACAGGAAGTGACACTTTAAAGGGTAACAAAAGAATGTTCTTATTAGGAGATGGAACTGGGCCATAACCCAATTCCAAGAATAAGTGGATAGGACCAACTTTACAATGGCTTAGCGGGAGGAGGTTGTACAATGGCTTAGCGGGAGGAGGTTGTTTTTAATCCTGCTAAACATTTTCCTATCCCACTCCAAGGTTTAGAGCCTCTCCCATAGTTAGTAATCTTCCTTGAGGGGAAATAGATGAAAGAACACCACTGTGGGGTTCTAGGTGGGAAGGCAGGGCTCAAGTGCTGAAGCAGCTGCACAGAGGGAATTTTTCAGAATGAAGAATCTGCTTGGGAAAAGAATGCTTCCTTGCAATTTCTTATTGCAATGCACTGCTTCCCTCTATTGGCCAATTTGCAGAAACGCAACATGTGGGGCGGGGTGGGGGGGAGCCATTCTGTAACTTAAGGAAATCTTGTTACATGGCAGATTTAATAAGCGAGAAAAGGCTAAAAGATTGTGCCCATGTAACGATGGCTCAGTTGAATCTCTGGCCCACCACTTACTACACTGTCTCAGATTCAAGGAAATCAGATCCAAGTATGTGAATCTTACTCCTTTACATTTACCCCATCTCCCCGATTTAATTAGATTACACTACTTATTGGACAACCCTGATCCTTCTCTCTGTATGATAGTGGCAGACTTTCTCCTGGAAATTACTAAACGCCAGTAGATTTCCTTCGATCTGTATTGTATATGCTTTTTAATCTGTTTTTTTAATTACTGTTGTACTGTTGTCTATGCCAATAAAGGCTTGCTTCTTCTTCTTCTGAAACTTAAGGAAATCATTTCAAAGTTGAGTTTTCTGTGTTACTTCAACCACCTCCTCCTTTGAAGCACTATTTTGGCTGATTTGGGTGGGTTTTAAAAAAAAACACACTAGCATGGCTGTTTCTAACACGGCAAACTCCTGAAAATACAGCTTTATCACACTTGTCTAATCTGATTTCCCAAAGTCTCTTTCTTTACTGCCCGCTAAATTGATTAGTTCATTCACGGAAAGCTGTTTAATCCTACACTGATTTTCTAATAAGACATAGTCCAAGGGCCTCCGCAAAATGCAGCGGGACACCTGCTACCTTCCCTCCCCCTAAAAACCAACCCCAAAACTTTCTGAGTGAAATCTCAAAAAGTTTCATAGGAAAAAAATATGTCAGAAGGAAAGCATGAAAATGGTGCAGAGCAGTTAAAATGATGTACAGAGATGTTGGTGAATTTGCGCTTAAAGCCATAACATTTGGAAGGCTAATTTTTACTCAGAATTGGAAGAAGAACATAACCCCAAAGAGGGAGGATTGATTTGACAAATGGATGGAATGCATTTGTCTACAATACATAAACTGGTCTACTACATGGCCAAATGTCTGGTAAATTCAGAAAATGGAATACTTTCCTATCTAGCATGAGGAATTAATTTTAAGTGTATATATTTGATGTCTTATAATGGTTCTGCAGTTTGTGCCTTAGAATTTTGGGTCAATTTCATGTTTATATTTTAAGAAATATATATATATTTTAAAAAGAACACAGGAGCAGCAGTGGCGTAGGAGGTTAAGATCTCGTGTATCTAATCTGGAGGAACCGGGTTTGATTCCCAGCTCTGCCGCCTGAGCTGTGGAGGCTTATCTGGGGAATTCAGATTAGCCTGTACACTCCCACACATGCCAGCTGGGTGACCTTGGGCTAGTCACAGCTTCTCGGAGCTCTCTCAGCCCCACCCACCTCACAGGGTGTTTGTTGTGAGGGGGGAAGGGCAAGGAGATTGTAAGCCCCTTTGAGTCTCCTACAGGAAAGAAAGGGGGGATATAAATCCAAACTCTTCTTCTTCTTCTTCTTCTTCTTCTTCTTCTTCTTCTTCTTCTTCTTCTTCTTCTTCTTCTTCTTCTTCTTCTTCTTCTTCTTCTTCTTCTTCTTCTTCTTCTTAAAATGCAACACACCAACATTCATAGTCGAATTATTGCATGTATTGCTGTTTCTTCTTTGTTAAAAAATCATTGAGAACCTTCAACCTCTGGCGAATTCCACGTGGGTCAAAAACAGCGATGTGAAAACAGCGTATAAATGGTGTGAAATGGTTTAAAATGTTGTAAAAGAGTTTACACCGTTTTCACACCGCTGTTTTTGGCCCGTGCGGAATCCGCCTCTAACTGATTGTACCTTTTAAACATGGGACATTTTCCCCCCAGCCTGTTGGCAGCCATAACCCAGATCTGGTGACGAGGTGGAGCCCTTCCTTTGTGAAACACCCCCGGGCATTTCTCATAGCCCTTAACTGCAGCATTTTCTGCCTCTCTCGCTTCAGGTTTGCGAAGCTTCTCCTGCGGCTGCCTGCTCTGCGATCCATTGGGCTGAAGTGTGGGGAGCACTTGTGTTTCTTCAAACTGATCGGGGACACCGCAATTGACACCATTCTCATGGAGATGCTGGAAACACCCCTCCAGATCACTTGAATTTTTGCCAGGATTCCCCCCAAATTAAGCTGTGGGTGGGAAGGGGCGAACAACAGTAGTGATTTCTGTTGAGGACGCTGGGGTCCCAATCCACTTGTGCCCGTTCTCATATCTTTGTTCTTCAGCGCGGGATGTATTAAAAGGAATGGGGGAGCTTCTATAGGCTTGTAGATGTGGCTTTTTGTAAACTGCTGTGCAATTCATGATTTACCTCTTAACTGGCAGCTAGGCGAGCAGCAGCGTGATGTCCATTGGGCAAGATGGGCAGCTGTCCAGGGCTCAGTCAGGAATTTTGCAGGGCATGCTCCTGCGTTTTTATTTTTTGGTGTTTTTGCGTTTCAGCCTGCAGGGGGCGCATTTTTAGAGGTATCGGCACCACAATTTCAGGGGATCATCAGGATACTGTCCTGATGACACCACCCCAAAATTGGTGAAGTTTGGTTCATGTGGTCCAAAGTTATGGACCCCCAAAGGGGTAACCCCTATCCCCCATTGTTTCCAATGGGAGCTGAGGAGATGGGGGCTGCACCTTTGAGGGTCCATAACTTTGGCCTCTCTGAACCAAACTTCACCAAACTTGGGGGTGTCATAAGGACAGTCTCCTGATGATACCCTGAAATTTTGGTGTCGCTTGATTAACAATTGCACCCCTGACAGGCACGCCCAGAAATTTGCCCAAGAATCTTACTTCTACATTAATTTTTTTCCATTGATGTCAATGGGGAATTTCTGGTGCAGCCTGTGGTGTGCCCATTTCTGAAGGCACAGGGAGTCTTCAGGAGACTGTACTGATGACACCCTCCAAGTTTGGTGAAGTTTGGTTTGGGGGGGGCAAAGTTATGGACCCTCAAAAGGGCATCCCCTATCTTCCATTAGCTCCCATTGGAAACAATGGGGGATGGGGCGCCCCTTTTGGGAGTCCATGACTTTGGTCCCCCTGGACCAAACTTCATAAAACTTAGGGGGTGTCATCAGGACAGTCTCCTGATGATACCCTGAAATGTTGGTGTCACTAGCTTTAAAAATGATGTTTTTGGTGGAACGCAGCAGGCTTCATGTGCAGGAGCAATGAAACACAAAGAACAGCATTTTTAAAACAAGTGACACCAAAATTTCAGGGTATCTTCAGGAGACTGTCCTGATGACACTAAGTTCAGCCGGCAGGGAGCGGGGAAGCCACAAGCCACCAGGGAAGGAGGACAGGGAGCTCCGTCTCCTTCCGCCGCCCATGGGGGGCATCAAACTCAGGTTTTGCCCAGGGCTCCAGTTTACCTCATTACGCCTCTGTAGGCGAGGCACAGCATCCTTTAACTTATCAACCATGCCATGTGTACAATTAATTGAGTTTAAATTATTTTTTCACTTACAATAAAATACAATGAAAAATAATACCTGAATGCTTGGTGTGGAAGTCACTGTTGAAGATGTGGAGTTCCTTCTTAGCTGTTTCCAGTATACAGGACAGCAGCAAATCATTTGCAAGAGTTGCAGCTATGCATGGTGAAACTACTTATTCATTTTACTTCATTCATACTCAGCCTTTCTCCTTAATGGGAACCCAAAACAGCTTTTGATTCGCATAGGGCCTGCAGCATTGCAGCAATAGGCAATCTTGCCCCTCGTGGTTTTTGAAGCGTGGAACCAACAGGGGTGTGTCTTTCAACTCCTTATGAACATGGTGATGGGGAGAGGGTGACAAGATTGCCTGTTGCTGCTGCACAGTGCCACAATGTATAGAAGAAGAAGAAGAAGAAGAAGAAGAAGAAGAAGAAGAAGAAGAAGAGGAGGAGGAGGAGTTTGGATTTATATCCCCCCTTTCTCTCCTGTAGGAGACTCAAAGGGGCTTACAATCTCCTTGCCCTTCCCCCCTCACAACAAACGCCCTGTGAGGTGGATGGGGCTGAGAGAGCTCTGAAAAGCTGTGACTAGCCCAAGGTCACCCAGCTGGCCTGTGTGGGAGTGCCCAGGCTAACCTGAATTCCCCAGATAAGCCTCCACAACTCAAGTGGCAGAGCGGGGAATCAAGCCCTGTTCCTCCAGATCAGAGTGCACCTGCTCTTAGCCACTACGCCACTGCTGCTCCTTGGATGATTAATTTTCTTCTTAAATGGCGTCAGTGGCCAGCAGAGAGTCACATGGTTGCTATCTCATCTAGTTCTGGCTCTCGCATCTTTTAGGCTCCTGGATCCTAGCTGCCTCGCTGCTTCTGCACATGCAGAATAATGCACTATCAATCCACTTTCAATGCACTTCGCAGCTGGATTTTACTGTGTGGAATAGCCAAATCCACTTGCAAACAATTGTGAAAGTGGATTGAAAGTGCATTATTGCAAACCTGGAGGAACCAGGTTTGATTCCCAGCTCTGCCACTTGAGCTGTGGAGGCTTATCTGGGGAACTGAGATTAGCCTGTGCACTCCCACACAGGCTAGCTGGGTGACCTTGGGCTAGTCACAGCTTTACAGAGCTCTCTCAGCCCACCCACCTCACTGTCAGGAATGCCTGCCAGTGCCTTCCTGTCTCGCTGTGTGTGGAATGTGTTTCCCTGTTCCCCTCTTCCCTTTCCTTGATAACTCCCGGGCTCCAGCCCGCCTTCAAAAGAGGTGCGAAAGGTTCCCATGTCCTTTGATGTTTTGTAGAATAGATGTAGTAGAAACTGTAGCGGCCATTTGGCCGGGGCTGAAACAGGGGGGCTAGGAGATATAGGTCCTGGATATGAGTTTCCAACTCAGATCCTGCTTTCCATTGTTACTCTTCACATTACCTGGAATAAACTACTTTGGAACATTTCTGCAGTCTCTGTTATTTCCACGTTCGAGATTCTGACACTCACAGGGTGTTTGTTGTGAGGGGGGAAGGACAAGGAGCTCCTTTGAGTCTCCTACAGGAGAGAAAGGGGGGATATAAATCCAAACTCCTCCTCCTCCTCCTCCTCCTCCTCCTCCTCCTCCTCCTCTTCTTCTTCTTCTTCTTCTTCTTCTTCTTCTTCTTCTTCTTCTTCTTCTTCTTCTTCTTCTTCTTCTTCTTCTTCTTCTTCTTCTTCTTCATTATTCTGCATGTGTGGAAGGGGCCTAAGAGCTGTGCCACACTGGCTCCTTCTGTGGCCACTGCAAATGAAGAGGCGGTTTCAGTGTGATGCTCATTGAAAGCAAAACAAACCAATAACTGATCTATCACTGCAGTGTCAAAATATTTCAAACATCATTCCCGCCCCCCCCCAAAATCCCTTCCAAAATATTGCAGTGGCATGGGTGGGTGTGTGTGCGTGCGTGCGCGCGCGCTGGTGGCCACAGTTGCTTGGAACTAGGATGAGGGCTAATATATGCAAATCCTGCAAAAATGCCAGCCAGCCTCCCAACCACATAGCGTGCAACGAAATGTGGGGAACTTTCGTTCCAAGAGGAGGCTTGGGAAAGATCACAGCAAGGGAACGGGAAAATCTGGAGCAGGCACAACTCACATCCTTGGGTCAAAGGTATAATCCCAAAGTACTAAATAAAAACACATAATTGTTTCATCCTTTGTCTTTCTCTCTTTCTGCCAGGAACTTGGGATGGCATGCTTTGATTTCTCTTTCTCCGTGTTATCTTCATATGGGGCTGCCCCTTCTGGGTTGGGAAATACCTGGAGATTTTGAGGAGGGGGGGTGGGGGTGGAACCACACTGAGGTATAATGTCACCTACCACAGCAGCCATTTTCTCTAGGTCAGTGGCCATGCTCTAGGTCAGTGGCCAATTGGCCATGCTGGCAGGGGCTGATGGGAAATGTAGTCCATAACATCTGGAGTGCCAAAGGTTCGCCACCACAGCTCTAGGTGAACTGATCTCTTTCACCTGGTGGTCAGTTGTAGTAGCATTGAGATATCTAGCCACCAGCTGGTGGTTAGCAACCCAGTCTGCATAATAGCCTTGCAGAGTAGATTGAGATGAAAGAAAGAGTACCTAACAAAGGTTGGATTCTCTAGATGTCTGGAGGAAAAACATCCTTCTTTAAACAGAGGCTTAACGGGGTGTTATTTACCAACATATGAAAAGCTTCAACTGTCCATTTCTACACCTCACCAGGAAAAATCCACATTCCACTAAGCTTTTGTTTAAAGGATAGGACTTTTGTTGTTGCCGAAACTACAAGACACCCCCCCCCCCACACACACACACACTAATAATACATACCTCCTAGAACTGCTTCCCATGTTTCCCACAAATTCTATGAACTTTCCCACAAATTCTATGGACTTCCACAAGAGGGCATCGGACCACATAGCATTTGCAAGGAAACATGTGCTTCCCCCATGTGCTAATAAGAAAGGGAATGAAGCGATTGCTGCCATGATTGCTTCTGGCATAAGTCGCAGCCCAGTTTCCAGAGGTGGGATCCAGCAGGTTCTCACAGGTTCCCGAGAGTAGGTTACTAATTATTTGTGTGTGCCGAGAGGGGGTTACTAATTGGTGATTTTGCCACGTGATTTTTGCCTTAGTTACGCCCCTGCTCTCAGCAGTAGCGCGCAGAACTTGAAGCAGTCTAGCAGGAGGTGCACCGACGCGCGTGGTAGCCTGCGCCTGCGTGCATTCGTTTCCCGCTCAAGGTCCTTGCCACAGCCCCACCCAGGAATGCCCTGCCCCCGGAATGCCAGGCCACGCCCCCATCATGCCCCACCCAGCCCCATTGGCCCTACGCCACAGTTTGAATCCCATCACCATGGGAACCTGTAACTAAAATTTTTAGATCCCACCACTGCCGGTTTCCCTACCTGAAGAGGCAACATTTGAATCTTGCCATGGCAATAGGAGGCTGAATACTGGAGGCTAATTCATTGTGGTCTTTTAAAAACTTGTAACTTCAAAGCCTGCAAAGCCTTTTGTGCTAACCTGATTGGTCCCATAAAAGGCATTCTAGTAGGTACCCGAAGCTCCAGAAAATACAAATAAAGGGTCACTAATTACAACATTATAAAAATATAGGGACGTTTTAGCCAAAATTGCCTTTCTCAGTGGTCAAAAACATTTAGATTAGAAATACTGTTTTTATAATATTTTTTTTTACTTAACGTGTATTGTTGGTTTTAATTTGTAATATACAACTTGTAATTTTTTTTAGTTTTGTGCTCAGCAGCCCTTTATTTGTATTCCCTTCACCTTCAGGTACTTGATTCCATTGTGACAGGGTTACGTTTTGTTCCCCTTCTTGAGAGCCAGTGTGGTGTGGTGGTTGAGAGCAGTTGGATTCTAACCTGGAGATTCAGTTTGACTCTCTACTCCTCCACATGAGTGGCAGATTCTTATCTGGTGAATTGGGTTCATTTCCCCACTCGTACATTCCTGCTGGGTGACTTTGGGCTAGTCACAGTTCTTCGGAACTCTCTCAGCCCCACCTACCTCACAAGGGGCGATTTCCCACTGGCAATTACTCCTGGGATAGTCACCAGAAATATCCAGGGTTCCTTGTGATCTCCCCACTGCTGAACCGCAGAACACAGATCAGTCCCGTTTCTGAAACTCCCCCCCTTATCATGGGATTTTCCTGGACCTGCTTGCATATGCACCTTTTTGAGAAAAAAAACACTCCAATGGGAGCTAATAGGAGATGGGGGCTACACATTTGAGGGTCCATAACTTTGGCCCCAATGAACCAAACTTCACCAAACCTGGGTGGTATCATTAGGGGACTCTCCTACTGACACCACCCAGGTTTTGTTAAGTTTGTTCTAGGGGGTCCAAAGCTATGGACTCCCAAAGGGGGTGCCCCCATCTCCCATTGTTTCCAATGGGCTACACATTTGAAGGTTCATAACTTTGGCCCCCCATGAACCAAACTTCACCAAACCTGGGTGGTATCATCAGGAGGGTCTCCTAAAGATACTCTGAAATTTTGGTGCTGCTAGCTTAACAATTGCACCCCTGACAGCAGACACCCCCCCCCCCCCAAAAAAAAGAGGCAGACCTAGACATCTTCACTAGAAACATGCTACAGTGAGGATGTTGGAACCTGGATGAAAAAGTGCCGATTCTTGTATCTAGATTAAATTTTCAATGGGAATTCAGCCAAGGTGTCTGTTATGGGGAAAGAAAGAGAAAGGAGCTTGTAAGCCACCTTGAGTCTCCTTACAGGAGAGAAAAATTGGGTATAAATCGAAACTCCTCCTCCTCCTCCTCCTCCTCCTCCTCCTCCTCCTCCTCCTCCTCCTCCTCTTCTTCTTCTTCTTCTTCTTCTTCTTCTTCTTCTTCTTCTTCTTCTTCTTCTTCTTCTTCTTCTTCTTCTTCTTCTTCTTCTTCATCCAGCAGAAGGGATCCCATGGATTTTGTTCTGGTCTCCAAGATCTTCAGTGAGAAGACTTTCCCAGCGGCCGGAGATACTTTCTTTAAGTAAGACCTGGATTCAACCCAGAGCTGGCAACCCAATGCTGGAAGCTTCTTCAGGTCTCCACTGAGGAGGAAAGGGGGTATAAAATATCTCTATGAATGAAATACTAAATAATTCAACGTGAAAACTCTACATGTATTCTCAGAAGGAAATCTCATTGAGGTTGATGTGATGTATTCCCTAGCAAATGTGTTTAGGATTGCAGCCTTATTTGGACATCCTACATCCAAAAACAGAAACTGACCAGCACTGAGGAGCAGAAGATATGTGGGGTTTCTGCTCTTGTGGTTGTATCTATTGTATTCATATGTATTTAAGTGATTGTATATTATTCTTAGTAGTCTGTAAATGGTCCCTTGCTTTGGAGGAAGCCTGATGGAGCAACCAAAGGGCCAAACTATTTGTCGCAAGAAATGGGGGGCTGCTTCACAAAATGGCGGCATGGTATTGACATGACCTACCTCCATAGCGTGAAGTCCTGTATTCTGATCTCACTGTGCTGTGGGTCTTTCTGTTGCCACCTACATCAATCTCTATTATGAAACAGGGGTTGGGGATTGGGGGGCGAGAAGCATTCCGTATGAAAGCGTCAAAGAGGTTTAATAATGTGTGTAGGGGGGAAACCCTTTCATCGAGGTTTAAGGTGTGGAAAATTAGTCAGCTGAAGCTTTTGATGGCAATTGGCAAGAGGAAGTAAAATTCACCCAGGTTTCATTGCAAACCAACCTGATTTTAAAAGGACAGCTAGAAGAACCAGTTTCAAAGTTGGCAGCCTTACACCAAGGAAGGAAAACTCGGCGCAGGGATGCCATTTTCTGCAGTGGCCTTATGCTTCTCAGAACATCGGGTTCCCCCTACAGAAAACATGCACAGGAGTTTTGAGAGAAATACAGTTTTATGAGCTCTGGTTCCATCTGTTGTATCATGGGCTAGGTCCTGTGGATCCATTTCACTAGCAGAGGCCCTTTCCTTTAGTGCAAGGAACTTCTTGCCTCCAGAGAAGGTCCCAGGCTGGAACCCAAGGAAATCACCACCACCCAGTGGTGGGATTCAAAAATTTTAGTAACAGGTTCCCATGGTGGTGGGATTCAAACAGTGGCGTAGTGCCAATGGGGCTGGGTGGGGCATTCCGGAGGCGTGGGCGGGCATTCCGGGGGCAGGGCATTAATAATTTCTCTGTTACTGTAAAAAACTCTTACTGTAAAAAAAAAAGTTCCTAATTTCCAGCTGGTATCTTTCTGTCCATAATTTAAACTCATTATAGCAAGTCCTATCATCTACTGCCAACAGAAACAACTACTTCTCCTCTAATTGACTGCCTTTCAAATACTTAATACTTTCAAATACTTAATTTTGTTTCTAGAAATCAAAAGAAGGATACTTTCCTTAAACAAGGAACTTTACCATATTTCTAAAACATGTTATTAAAACAGCCCAACAGGGAGAATTATCCTGTTTTCTACCTTCGCTAACCAGCCACATAGGAAACAGCCACATAGGACTTTATGATTTTTGGACCTAATGGAATTTCTAACGGAAAAGCAGACCCAATTAGTAACTCCCTCTCGGCACACACAAATAATTAGTAACCCACTCTCGGGAACTGGTGAGAACCTGCTGGATCCCACCTCTGCCACCACCACTAGTGAAGCAGATCTGCTGGATCTCAGTCTCTTGGAGATGTTTCCCCTTCCCCATGATCCTACGATAAGTCAAGACCTGGAGTTTCATTAAGTAGAAGACAGATACTTTTACTACAACACCTACACTGGTTATCAATACACTTCTGAGCCCACTTCCAAGTGTTGGTTATTACCTATAAAAACCCTCCATGGCACTGGGGCAGGTTACCTGGACCACCTATTTTCATGTAAACCTGCTTGTTCATTAAGATCATCTGGGGAGGACTATCACTCCATCCCATCAGTACATCTGGTAAGGGTCCGGGAGATAACCTTCTTGGTGCCCAGATGTTGGACTGCTTTTCCTACGGAAACCCATTGTGCTCCTTCCTTGCTCTCCTTTTGTTGTCAGGTGAAGACATTTTTTAAATTTTGATCGGCGTCTAACATTGTGATTTTAGCAAGCATCAGTTCAGGGTTTATAGCAGTATTTTATTCATTCTTTATGGCATGGTGTGACTGTATTGTATTTTGTTTACCGTTATTGGTTTTATTGTCATTGTATTATTGTATTTTGTAAGCTGCCTTGAATATGGCTTTAGAAAGGCAGGGTATAAATTAATCAATAAAATAAATAGCTCTGACCAGTGGCAGACCAGGGCTAAATTGCTCTCGGGGACATAGCCGCCTTCCAGACCCCACCCCCTCTGGGCTCCCCACGCCCCCTCTGCGCCCCATTTATGGGAGCCAGAGGGAAGACCACCCGCCACTGAGCCCTGCCCCCCCGGCCTTCCTGCAAACTGGCAGGAGCCAGCCTACATGGAAGCTGGGGGGTGGGGCTCAGTGGAGGGTGGCAGGGAGGAGCAGCTGGGCATCGGCTGGGTTGCTGCGTCGGGTGAGAGGCTGGTTGCAGGGACCGGGGAAATGAGCTACCCCATGTCCCCATTAGAGGTATGTCATTGGCTCTGACCAATGGGACCCAATTCCACTAAGAAGTTCTCCTGCAAAGTCCACACTGAAATCCATGAACTCCTGTTCATTTCAATGAGACTTGCTGGCAATGCAGTCTTCTCTACAACAGCTTATTTGGCTTATAGCTGAGATACAAAGCTGGAAGTGCCTTTATTTGAACTTGCCTATACTTTTATTTCACGGCCTTGGTCCAACTATTGAGCAGGCTCCGGCCAAAACAATGGCGTTGGAACCAAATCCTTTCAAAAACATGCTGGACAGATTGAAACTTGTAAGTAACTATCAGTCTCTGTAGTCCATATCGAAATCTTGATGGGCCAGAACCTTAAAAGTAAAGGTAGTCCCCTGTGCAAGCACCGGGTCAATACTGATCCAAATGATGACACCACATCCTGACATATACTAGGCAGTGGCGTAGCACCAGGGGGACAGGGGGCATGGCATGCCGTGCCGTGGCATGGCGGGACCGTGGCAGTGGCGTGGGGCGCATGCTTACACTGGGTACAGTTCCCCCTCGCTGTGCCCCTGATACTAGGCAAACTATGTTTATGCCTTTCCCACCTTAGCATGCTTCTGTTATCTCCTACTCTTTGGTACTGCTGGATGTCTTTGGTACTACACACCACACACAGATGTTGGTTACAGTTGTCAGCACAGTATAGTGGAATTCCCTCCCCCTCTTTTATGATTGACAGTCAAACTCTGGATCTGTAGCAATATGGGACTCAGTTATTTCAATCAAAAGCCTTTATTGATAGACGACAGCATGGCCTCAGAAGAAGAAGAAGAAGAGGAGGAGGAGGAGGAGGAGTTTGGATTTTTTTACCCCCCCCTTTCTCTCCTGTAAGGAGACTCAAAGGGGTTTACAATCTCCTTTCCCTCCGCCCTGCCCCCAACACAACAAACACCCTGTGAGGTGGGTGAGGCTGAGAGAGCTTCCAAAGAACTGTGACTAGCCCAAGGTCACCCAGCTGGTATATGTTGAAGTGCACAAGCTAATCTGGTTCACCAGATAAGCCCCCACAGCTCAAGTGGCAGAGCAGGGGATCAAACCTGGTTCTCCAGATTAGAATGCACTTGCTCTTAATCACTACACCACGCTGGGTCTCTAAAGAATGGCTTCCCAAGCACCCTTTTTTATGTCCACCAAGATGCCCCTTCCCTTCACCCCCCAGAGATATCAAAGCAAAGCATTACAGAACAGGAATGTGACGGCAGGTCGTTTTCAAGACCATAGGAAGGGCTATCAGCCCAACTGGAGCTTGGGTGCAATCTACATTACTAACAGGTTACAAAGCACAAAGGCAGCAGGAAACCGACAGAAGAGGAGACCCATTATCATGACAGAAACCAGGACCCCGTTTGATGTCCCATGTGCCGCCTGACATTGACAGATGAGAGCCAGTGTGATGTAGTGGTTAGAATGTCATGTGATCTGGGAGACTCAGGTTAGAATCTTCACTAGCTGGTGTAGAAGCATCCCATGTGACCATGGGCCAGTCACGCACTCTCAATCTTCCCTACCTCATAGGGTAGTTGGTGATGTTACAACAGAGGAGAGGAGAGGGGTTGGAGTCCCCACTGGGAAAAACAGTGGGGTACAAATGAAGTCAATCAAATAAAACAAACACGATTCCTCCTACGTCGAGAACTCAAAATAGATTATCATCTGTGTTGAGAATCGAAAAAATATATGATCATCTGGTCCATGAAACTGTTAGAACATAAACTCAAAAGGCATGAAACAGTTGATTGAAACGTCAGGACCAAAAATGTATAGGAGTGTTTGTGGGGGTGAATGGTTGAACCCAAGTTAAGCATTTGCAAACTTTGTTTGTTGTATGTATTGTCGAAGGCTTTCGCGGCCGGATCCAACTGGTTCTGGTGGGTTTTCCGAGCTGTGTGGCCGTGGTGTGGTGGATTTTGTTCCGAGCGTTTCGCCAGCCACAGAGGCAGGCGAAACGTTAGGAACAAAATCCACCAGACCACGGCCACACAGCCCGGAAAACCTACTAGAACCATTTGTTTTGGGGTTTTTTTGTATAATAAATTTTTATTAAATTTTCGAATAGTTCATTTACAATCAACAATCTATGTGGTTACATTAGTAAAAATACATAATAAACCAAAACAAGTCAAGTAAACCATAATAAACATGGGTTATCATGAAAGACTAATAGCGGTCTCCTTGACCTATCTGTTAACCTTTATCTTGGGTGTATATCCACCCAGTATTCTCTTTCCAAAATCTTAGTAAGTAGACTTCTTCACCTAAAGTCAGTCAAAAAATTGACAGAAAAAGAGAAAAATTACATACTGATAAGGGAGCTAACGTTATAGTTGATCCATTCTAGTTTTGCTTACATTTAAGTAACTATTTACATCCTTATCCATTGCTATATCAGATCATATCCATTGCTGTAACAAATCAAATCTATTTGCCTCCTTATCCATCATTGAAGCATATTATGAAATAGTTTTCAATAATGAGGGGAAAGGAAAATACATACAGTTCTAAACATCAGGGTAGTTAATACATGACCGGGTAGGATTTCGCACCTGTTTCCTTACTTAGATAGTCTATCCATAATTGCCAGTTTTCTAGATATAATTCAGCTGGATGGCCTTTTATTTGGAATGTGAGTTTATCCAACAAATACAAGTTGAACTTTGTTTTCCCATTCTGTTATTTCTGGAATATAAGCTGTCTTCCAATGTCTAGCCAAGGTCAGTCGCGCTGCTGTAATTAGATGAAACAATAAATGGTAAGGTATATTTGGTTTTTCTATGAAAGTAGGGCCTAAAAGGTAAGTATTATGTTCTTTCTTAAATGTTCTTCTTATAATTTTTTCTATTTTTTGATGTATTTGTGACCATTTGTTTGTTTTGCTAGAGAGCATTACAGTGCAGGTCATTGTGAAGTCCATAAAAGTAAATGGACTTAGAGAGGATTTTACTTCCAAGCAAGTGCTGGATCATTTTCAAAATGTTACTAAGATGTCACTGCTCTAAGGGACATGGAATTTTAGCAGGTGCAGAAAATCAGACTCTGGAAGAAAAACAGATGATTTTGCCAGACCTTACCACTATTCACCATCCCTTTGCCTTATTCTTTTTTTAAAAAATAAAGTTTATTATAGATTCACATAGTTACAAAAATCAACACAAACACACACTTACATACATACAACAACTGTAATTTTACAATTGTCAAATAATTAATTAAAATATTTCCAGTTTAGCTGCAACATTTATGAAAAAGTAAGAGATTAAAGTAATTTCTGTCGTTTTTCTTAATCTCTATGTTCCATCTGTCTTTTCTTCTATTGTTGGACTATTTTTCCTTATACAATCATATTAAACAAAAAATCCTATTCTCTCAATAAAGATTGTTGCAAACCATTTATACTGTTTTTGCTAGTACTTTTAGAAAATTAGAATTTGAGTTTCCTCAATAATATACATCCTCTTTTCCTTCTTAAGAGAAATAACTATCTTATTTGGGTGCTGTGTGGTTTCCGGGCTGTATGGCCGTGTTCTAGCAGCATTCTCTCCTGACGTTTCGCCTGCATCTGTGGCTGGCATCTTCAGAGGATCTCCTCTGAAGATTACAGAATGCCAACAGTTTCGAAACCACACAGCACCCAAGTGATTCCGGCCGTGAAAGCCTTCGACAACTATCTTATTATTGTTTTATTGGGAAGAAAAAAAAAACATTACCATTGGCTCTATGGGAAAGGATATCAATAATAATTAGCCTTATTCTGAAGTCAAAACACCGATGCTGTTTTTATTTTGTCAATTGCATCGGATTATTCCTCCAGCAAAACCAAACTGGAAACTGATTGTGCAGAAATACTACAGTCAAAGCCCGTTTCTTCCTGTTGCTTTGACTGAAGGAATTTCTGCCTAGAATGGCATTGTTAACTCAGGATACTGGACCAGTGGAAACTAGGGGCCAGAGGAGAAGAAATTCAGAAATAAATATCTGGTCCACTTGTAAGGAAAGCTCCTTGGGTGGGGTAGCGGTCATGTCAAATGGAATGTCCAGGCTTTTATTATTGTCAGGGTATTTTGTCAAGAGGAGGCCCGCAGAGTAACCAACAGCCGGTCACAGTGCCAAGGGCTTCCTTCCAGGTAAGCGAGAGTGGTGTAGTGGTTAAGAGCAGGTGGATTCTAATCTGGAGAACCAGGTTTGATCCCCCACTCCTGCACCTGAGTGGCAGAGGCTTATCTGGTGAACCAGACGTGTTTCCGCACTCCTACATGCCTGGTGGGTGACCGTGGGCTAGTCACAGTTCTTAGAAGTTCTCTCAGCCCCTCCTACCTCACAAGGTGTCTGTTGTGGGGAGAAGAAGGGAAATGAGTTTGGAAGAAGAAGAAGAAGAAGAAGAAGAAGAAGAAGAAGAAGAAGAAGAAGAAGAAGAAGAAGAAGAAGAAGAAGAAGAAGAAGAAGAAGAAGAAGAAGAAGAAGAAGAAGAAGAAGAAGAAGCAGAAGAAGAAGAAGAAGAAGAAGAAGAAGAAGAGGAGGAGGAGGAGGAGGAGGAGGAGGAGGAGGAGGAGAGGAGGAGGAGAGGGAGGAGGAGGGGAGGAGGAGGAGAAGAAGAAGAAGAAGAAGAGGAAGAAGAAGAAGAAGAAGAAGAGGAGGAGGAGGAGGAGGAGGAGGAGGAGGAGGAGGAGTTTGGATTTATACCTCCCCTTCTCTCCTGTAGGAGACTCAAAGGGGCTTACAATCTCCTTGCCCTTCCCCCCTCACAACAAACACCCTGTGAGGTAGGTGGGGCTGAGAGAGCTCTGAGAAGCTGTGACTCGCCCAAGGTCACCCAGCTGGCATGTGTGGGAGTGTACAGGCTAATCTGAATTCCCCAGATTAGCCTCCACAGCTCAGGCGGCACAGCTCAGGCAGCAGAGCAGTAAGCCACCTTGAGTCTCCTTACAGGAGAGAAAGATGGGATATACATCCAAACTCCTCCTCCTCCTCCTCCTCTTCCTCTCCTCCTCCTCCTCCTCTATTCAAATCCAGCAGCAGCCAGTTTCACTTGGAAGGGTTTCCTTCTGTTCCATTGAGGCCCAGAGTCTGTACAATCTTCAGATGATGCTGCCCAGATCATTGTTGAGTTCCCACCACTTTACAGTCAGGCCCATTTACCCAGAGACCACGTCAACCCAGTCTGCAAAGGGAGAAGGTTCCAGGAGACCCAGGTTCCAAGTAGCCCTGCTCTGCCAGAAAGCTTGTGGGTAACCTTGTGCCAATTGCTCTTCCTTAGTCTAACCTGACTTGTTGTGAGTATAAAATGGAGAAGGGGAGTGGACACCACACTGACTTCTCTGATCCAAGGATGAGGTAACACTGCAAAGTATTCAACGGATAGAAATGAAAAAGTACCCCTCTGAACCTAAGTTGCAGGTAAATGCTGAAAAGCCAATTTCAGCCCAGCGGGGGCATATCTGCCATGGGGACCCAGGGAGTAAAATATCCCCGGGCATCCCCCATTTGGTCAAGTGGGGGGCACAAAAAATCAGGTTCGTTTGTGGTTTTCTTGTATTTTTAGTGTTTTTTCAGTTTGTGGTCTGCAGGGGGTGCGGTTTTAGGCTAGCAGCACCAAAATTTGAGAGTTTTTTGTGGGAGACTCTCCTGATCATACCACCCAAGTTTGGTGAGGTTTGGTTCAGGGGGTCCAAAGTTATGGACTCCCAAAGGGGATGCCCCATCCCCCATTGTTTCCAATGGGAGCTAATAGGAGATGGGGGCTGCACCTTTGAGGGTCCATAACCCTGAACCAAACTTCACCAAACTCAGGTGGTATCATCAGGAGAGTCTCCTAAAGATACCCTGGAATTTTGGTGCTACTAGCTTAACAATTGCACCCCTGACAGCAGGGACCCACCAAGTTTCCCCAGGTTCTCCTTTTAAATCCACCCCTTTCGGCATGGATTTAAAGGGAGAATCTGAGGTCCCCAGTTTAAACATTGAAAGTGATGCTGTTTCAGGGTGGGGGAGAATCTACCCCAAAACAGCATCACTTTTAATGTTGTTGAAACTGGGAACCCCAAATTCTCCCTTTAAGGTGAGTTTAAAAGAACAATCTGGGCTTCCTAGTTTAAACTGTTGTGATGCTGTTTGGGGGTGGATTCCAGCATTATTTTCAATGGTGTTTAAACTAGGGACCCCAGATTCTCCTTTCAAATCCACCTTAAAGGGAGAATCTGGGGTCCCCAGTTTAAACAACACTGAAAGTGATGCTGGGTTTTTTTGGAGGGGGGGATCCACCCCCAAACAGCATGACTTTCAATGGTGTTTCAACGCAATGCATGGGGGTGGGGCTACGTGACCAGTGGGGGGTGGGGGTGCCCGGAGCCACTTCCCCCATACGCCTCTGCAGCCCCTGATTGCCAGTCTCCAGGTTTGACATGAGGGCGTCTCAGACTTATAACTGATCCCAGACAATTGAGACCAGTTTCCCCTGCTTGGGAGGGTTTTGCCTTGCCGGGGTCCCTCCCCTAACCACGCCCTCTCCAAGCTCCACCCCAAATCTCCAGAAATTTCCCCACCTGGAGTTGGTTACACCAGGAATTTCTCTTGTGGAAGCCCCACTGAAATGAAGGGACACCAGAGTTTGTGCCTGTGAATGCCCTGGAGAATTGAGACTGCCCTGGTTAATTTCACACCATGTCTGAAGGCAGTTTCTGCAGGCCAAAGGTCTCAGACTGAAGCGCTGAGTCACCTTTTGCTTCCCTGCTGGCCAAATCTTTTCTTTTAAATCTTTTTTATTGTATAGTTTGAAATAATCATTCTATTTACATCTTTCGGATATAATTTCCAAACAATACATTTTCCCTTTTTTCCCCTCCCACCCTCCCCTAATATTATGTTTTACTTTTATTTAACCAAACAGCAGTAAGTTCATTCGTTGTTGTCTTCTTATCCATGTCTTCTTTGACTCCCGTCTCCTTCATCCAATTCTCATAACTTGTCCATACCTTCATTATTTCATTCTGTTTTTCTTGCCATGTTTTATTCTTTGATAACATTTCAAAAATGTCTAATGTCACTTGTTCCCATATATATTCCAACCATTTCTGAATCGTCCATTTTTCTTATCTTTCCATCCTGCTGGCCAAATCTTCTGCCGCCCCAACTGTGAATAGGCAGAACCACTGAAAGGTAACCCCAGTACTCCCCAAGCCCAGGAGATCTGTGAGTGAAAAGGGGCAGAGAAACAGGAATGTCCCATCCATCCAAGATAACCTGCCTGTGCCAATGAGTGACTAAAGCTTTCAGCACCACTCACACCCAAAGTCGCTAGTTTGGATCCCTGCAGCAAGAGTTGATCTGAAAATGCATTATTCTGCATGTGCGGAAGGAACTTATGTGAAGTGCCTCTGGTTTGTATCCGGCTTGAAAGCTCCTGGGGCAGGGACAGGTCTGCAGTTCCTGCCCTCAACACGGAACGCACACATCTGAATGTATCTTTGAATTACCTTCTCACCTCCTAAGACAGTGATGGCGAACCTTTTTGAGACCGAGTGCCCAAATTGCAACCCAAAACCCACTTATTTATTGCAAAGTGCCAACACAGCAATTTAACCTGATTACTGAGGTTTTAGTTTAGAAAAATGGTTGGCTCCGAGGTGTGCGTTACTTGGGAGTAAGCTTGGTGGTAGTCGGTGGTAGTAAGCTTGGTGGTAGTCGGCTTTGAAGCAACCGTGCAACTCTTCCCACGGGTGAATCACGACCCTAGGAGGGTTTGCTCGAAAGCAAGTCCCATTGCCAGCAACCGAGCTTACTCCCAGGTAAAGGATCACACTTTAGTTCTTCGCATGAAAATCAGTGGAGCTTGACAGCACTTAACAGGGTTACCTACACTGCTTCCCCAAAACTAGGTCTTAGGTTTAATGCTAATAATCGAGGCCAGCGGCCCAAGCCAGCCTAGAGGGGGGGGGGGGGGACTCTGTGCGTGCGTGCCCACAGAGAGGACTCTGAGTGCCACCCGTGCCATAGGTTCGCCATCACTGTCCTAAGAGATCATAGAGTTGGAAGAGACCCCAAGGGCCATCAAGTCCAACCCCCTGCAATGCAGGAACACACAATCAAAGCACTCCCGACATATGCTGATCCAGCCTTTGTTTAAAAACCTCCAAAGAAGGAGACTCCACCACTCTTCCAGGCAGTGAATTCCACTGTTGAACAGCCCTGACGGTCAGGAAGTTCTTCCTAATGTTTAGGTGGAATCTCTTTTCCTTCACCTTGAATCCATTACTCCGTATCCTAGTCTCTGAAGCAGCAGGAAACAAGCTTGCTCCCTCTTTGACATGGCATCCCTTCAAATATTTAAACATGGTTATCATGTCACCCCTTAACCTCGGCTTCTCCACCTGTCTGGATGAAACCTTCCCCGCCCCAGCCCCCACCTCCAGGCTTGCCAGTCCTGGCCAGGAGCGGCCATCCCAAAGGTCCAACTGATGCCCTCCAAGGCCTTCCCTAGCCAATTAACACAAAGAACTGGGTTCCCGACCCGCTGTTAACCCTGGGGGTGAAGAACCGCCCAAGTCTGTGACTATCCTGCGGCTCACCCCCCTCAGCCAGTTAAACCTGGGCGATTGGGGGCGGAGGTTGGGGGGGACATCGCTATGTGAACCAGTTTAGCTGTACGTTTCACCGGTCAGCAGCAACCGTGCCCTAGGGCGGAGGTGTAGAGGGGTCTGAACCCAACGTGTGTCACTGGGGGGAACTTGCGCCTTCGGGTTCCCCCCCCCCCAAATCCTCCGGGTTTGCTCCCAGGTAAACGCTCAAAAGCTCACAGTTTGAGCGTCCAAAAGCGGGACCAGAGCGGGCCAGCTCCCCCCGACAGTTCAGGTCGCCGCCATTCTTCCGACGGGTCTGTGCGCCTTTCGGCTGACCGGTAGCCCTGGCTCCAGAGACCCATTTGTGTGGGGCTGGCTTGCCCAGGACCCCCCCCCCCGGAGGCTGCGGGCCCCTTCTGCTCCGAGGGGGCTCCCTGCGGTCTTTCATGCCGCCTGCCAAGGCCACCCCCCCCCCTACACACACACACAACCTGCCCGGGCGTGCGGACGCGTTGCTGCCACCAGCCGTGCCGCCCGAGCTGCCTCCTCGCCTGGACGGGTCGAGCAGGACGGAAGGGGGGGGGGGGGGGCAGGGATGAGACTTGCCAGCGGGGGTGGGGTGGGGGGTGGAGAGGCAACTGCCGTCCTCCAGCGGGGAGGGAGCCGAGCAGAGCCCAGCCCTGCCGGAGGAGGAACCCAGACGCCGGGCGGACCGCTGGAAGCAGGCGACGGCGCACGGCGCGCTCGGGCCGGGCTGCGGGCAGCGCCTTGGCTCCTGCTGACGCCCACCCTTCGGGCTGCGGGTCTCGAAGCCGGCCCGGCCCTCCCCTGCTCCTCCAGCCGCCAGGTCAGCGCCGCCAGCTCCGAAGCCGGCCGCGGTCCTTCCACCTGGAGCGCACAGCCGTCCGACTTTGCGCCCTGGGCGCACGGCGGAGCCCGCAGCCGTCCGGAGCTTGGCGCCGCTTCCCTCCAGCGGCGGCCAAGAAGTGACCGTCGCCCCGGGGGAAGGCGGTGATGTCCCCGCCTGGCTGACCAAGCCTCGCTCTTTTGCAGCCGGGCCTCTCCGCTTGCCCGCTTTCGAGCCATGTTGGACGGCCTGAAAATCGAGGAGACGCTGCAGAGCGTGCTGGAGCCGCCGCCGCCCGTTTTCCCCTCCCTGCTGGGTAAGTGCTGGCCTGCCTTCCCCCCCACCCCCTTCCCCAAAGGTTCTCCGGGGGTCCCGAGCGGGCCACTTTGCCAGCCGGACCTGACCCACCGCCGGTCCCCACCTCCAAAGGAGCTGCTGGTTCCAGCCCCGTCCGCAAGGAGGGACTGGTTATCCTTCCTTCCCTCCGGAACCAGCGACCCTGCAAATGCCTGGCGCTGGGAAACTCGGTGCGGATGGAAGGAACCGGCGGCGGCGGCTTCCGAGAAACGGGATCGCAAGAAAGCCCTGCCCCAAATGCGAGCCCCTCTGCCAGGGGGAAGAGGTTAGGGATGCGCATGAAAGAGAGAGCAGATTATTATTCGCGTTCATTGCTGTTAGTAGAAGTGGGTGCACGGATTAAAAAAGACATAAAAGTAAACGGTGTTCCATTTTTGTATAATCGAAGGCTTTCACGGCCGGGATCACTATTCCATTTTTAGTCATTTATCTACCGATCGGTAGCGCCAACACAGTGGCTGGAAAATGAAGGGTCGAAGCGTTTCTTTTTCTTGTGAGGCCCCTGAATAAATTATTGCCCGCGGATTATCCGAACGCGTTTGGCAGACAACGCAGAGAAAGCCCTGCGCTCCAGGCGATTCTTGCGCTTTGCTCTACGGGTTTTTGAATGGAGCTGCTAGTGGATCGATCACCGACCGGGATCTGCGGAGGGAACGGACTCTGGGGGCGGAGGGGGGTGTCATTCACTTTCTGGAGGAGGCTGGACCGGTGCGCAGCGGGTTTTGAGGTCCTGGGAGGCGGATCCCGTTCCGATCGGGGGCTGCGCCCTCCCGAAACCTATTGCTTCTTAAGCAGAACTATTTGCCTTCACGCCGTTTCGTCCGGACTGAAGTTTTACACTTCGGTCCTATGGAGAATTACTCCAGTCTAATCCAATGGTTTTAGACTGGAGAAACTCTGCATAGGATTGCGCTGATAAATCTGCATCGAAAAAGGGCCCTGAAAGTAGATTCCACGCAGGCAAAACAAATGTCTAGATTCTGAAATACCTCTCCCCTTTTTGTGGGCAACTGCTTTCTTCCCTTTGTTTTCAGAGAAACTCTATTCCCCAGATTTATTAGGCCCCTTCCGCACATGCAGAATAACGCACTTTCAATCCATTTTCAGTGCACTTTGCAGCTGGATTTTACTGTGTGTGGAATAGCAAAATCCACTTGCAAACAAATGTGAAACTGGGTTGAAGATGCGTTATTCTGCATGTGTGAAAGGGACCTAAAATGATTCCCTGGATGTCTAAATCAAGAAACCTTCGCCTCCTGGTCCCAAGATGGAACCCAGTGAACGGAACTGTAGACAGACACTCCCCCCCCCCCCATTTGGGTAAATCAAAGCTCTCCCAGTCAGTGACTCTAATCGTTGTCAATTGTCACGAATGCCAACGAGGAAGAACCCGCCTTGAAAGGAGAAGCGAGAAAAGGCCGCCCTAGTCGCTTATCCTTTGCACCCAGTTTCTTCCCTCCCCCCCCCGCCAGGGGGCTACCAGGGGGCGCCCCCCAAAAGCACAACCAGATACTTGACTGAAGCATATGGGGCAGCCTCGCCTGAATTGTTATTGTTTAAAATTCAATCCCACCCCCTCCCCCATTCTGAAAAATGAAAATTGGGGGAAATAGTCGGATGTAACAAAAGATGCGCGCACGCATGCACCATCCGAACAAAATGTGCGTGGGGATTCCCTTCCCCGCTTTATTATATATAATAATAATATAATATAATATTATATAATGTGTGTGTGTATATATATATATACACACACACATACACACACACACATACATACACATATGCATACACATATACATATACAATATATTATATATATATATATATATATATATATATATATATATATATATATATATATATATATATATATATATATATATATATATATATATATATATATATATAATATATACAATCGAATAATTCTTGCCTTCCATCCCAGTTCCCTTAAAAAATTAAAATTAAAGGAAAACCCAATTGCTTTTTTTCTTACAAAAAACATGGGCACGTGAATATACAGGACACGTGTTGGCTGTGACGTGTTTACAGAATTAGTATTTCGCAGGGCATTTTTAAACTAAAAAAAAGTCAGAGCAGATTTCTCCCCGCACCAGGATTTCTAGGGAAGACTTCTGAGAACCGGATTTAATTTGGAGCAGGGATCTTTTCGAGAGCGGATCTTCTCTTCATGCCATTCAGTTTCCTTTGGGTGGGGAGAATCTTCCCATCTTCCAACCTTGCTCCGACAGTAACAGAAAAAGGCCCCCGCAGACATGCAAACTAAATTAAAGAATACATTTAATTCATAATAACCAATCATATTAATAATTCGTCTTTTTGCTCAGCCGAGGAGGGTGGGTGTAGATTTGGATTTCAGCTCATTTGCTTGGAGGCAGGAATCATACAGGACCAGGCTGTGTAATGCTTACTTAGAAGTAAGTTGCATTGAGTTCAGTGAGAGTTACTCCCAGGTAACTGGTCACAAGTTTTCAGTGACCGGGTCCAGTGTGGCGCTGGCTTCCAAGGACGACTTGGGCTCTGAGGTTTACTGAGGGATCAGGCCAGCCGGAGCTTCATCCCAGCCGAGTTGGACTCTACTTGGATGCTGGGCCCAAAGCCCTGTCCCTAGTCCAGTCAATTGGTCTGACCCTGGATCACTGCCCGTTCCGCACATGCAGAATAATGCGCTTTCAATCCACTTTCACAATGGTTTGCAAGTGGATTCTGCTATTCCACACAGTAAAATCCAGGTGCAAAGTGCATTGAAAGTGGATTGGAAGTGCATCATTCTGCATGTGCGGAAGGGGCCAAGGAGTAGGTTTCCCTGAAGTCAGAGGGGCTCCTTTTCTTGACTGGTCTGGGTCAGCCCAGACATCCAAACCAGAGGTTCGCAGAGCTTTCTCTGTACCGACCCTCGAAGCATTTAAAACAAACCAAAAGCAAATCTCAATAGACAGACTGGAGAAAATAAATGAATACATGAATAAATGAGCCCGAGGAGCAGTAAATGCAAGACTTTCAAAGCAAGACTAGAAGAAGAAGAAGAAGAAGAGTTTGGATTTACATCCCCCCTTTCTCTCCTGCAGGAGACTCTAAGGGGCTGACAATCTCCTTGCCCTTCCCCCCTCACAACAAAGACCCTGTGAGGTAGGTGGGGCTGAGAGAGCTCCGAGAAGCTGTGACTAGCCCAAGGTCACCCAGCTGGCGTGTGTGGGAGTGCACAGGCTAATCTGAATTCCCCCATAAGCCTCCATAGCTCAGGCGGCAGAGCTGGGAATCAAACCTGGTTCCTCCAGATTGGATACATGAGCTCTTAACCTCCTACGCCACTACTGCTCCTCCTAGTGGAATGGTTCTGTGCAGAGAAATCTGGAAGGGGAAAAAATGCCAGCATCCGGAAATACTAAAAAAGCCGCTTCCTTACCAGGCTTAATAGCGTAGTGTGCTGTAGAGCACACAAGACGCTATATAATCCAGGCGGACGCAATTGCTACAGCGCAAGAGCGCAGTCCTGGCCCCTTCCGCACATGCTGAATAGTGCACTTTTAATGCACTTTCAGTGCGCTTTGCAGCTGGATTTTACTGTGCGGAATGACAAAATCCACTTGCAGACAATTGCGAAAGTGAATAGAAAGTGCATTATTCTGCACGTGCAGATAGGAAGAGCCCTTCTCCCCTGGAGGAAAGAGGGGACCCCATGGACCCTACAGCTGGCCAGCAGGAGAGAGAGGAACAGTTGGATTGATTTATATCCTCCCTGTCTCTTCAGTAAGGAGACACAAAGGGGCATACAAACTCCTTTCCCTCCACCCCCCCACAACAAACACCCTGTGGGGTGGGTGGGCTGTCAGGCTGAGAGAGCTCCAAAGAACAGTGACTAGCCCAAGGTCACCCATCTGGCATGCATTGGGGTGCACAAGCTAATCTGGTTCACCAGATAAGCCTCCCCAGCTCAAGTGGCAGAGCGGGGAATCAAACCCGGTTCTCCAGATTAGAGTGCACCTGCTCTTAACCACTACACCACGCTGGCCGGGTGCTAGTGCGGTCAGCTGGGCTGGATCCACCGGGCCCAAGAGGCTGGAGGGAGGGGGCTCCCGGGAGACGATGGGGGAGGGATTCCTTGGGACCCGGGCCGCCCCCAGTCTAATTTCCTGGCCTCTCCTTGCAGGGGGAGCGTCGGGGCGGCGCTCGGTGTGCCAAGGCTGCCGGGGAGTCATCGCGGAGCGCTTCTTGCTGCGCCTCAACGACGGCTTGTGGCACGAACGGTGCGTGCGCTGCGCCTCCTGCCAGGAGCGCCTGGAGCGCAGCTGCTTCTACCGCGAGAAGAAGCTCTACTGCCGGCCGGACTACGAAAAGTGAGTCCGGGAAAGGGGGCGAGGGAGGGCGTCTATTCGGGAGCCAGTGCGGGGGGGGGGGGCTTCTGCTCCGTCTTAGAGGAGGCCCCGAAGTGCAGCCCAAGTCGAAAGAATATTTATTCAGAACAGAAACGGAGTGCTGGCGCTAGGGTTTAATCCGGAATAAGTCTGCAATCCTGCACACTTGTAATATCAGTTCCTAGTTGGACAAGGCAGAGTTCCTTTGGAGAAAGCCCTTGTACAGAGGCCTATCTACCTATCTATCTATCTATCTATCTATCTATCTATCTATCTATCTATCTATCTATCTATCTATCTATCTATCTATCTATCTATCTATCTATCTATCTGTCTGTCTGTCTGTCTGTCTGTCTGTCTGTCTGTCTGTCTGCCTGCCTGCCTGCCTGCCTGCCTGCCTGCCTGCCTGCCTGCCTGTCTGTCTATCATCTCTCATCTCTCTCTCTATCCATCTATCCATCCATCCATCCATCCTCTATACACCCACCCACCCATCCATCCATCCATCCATCCATCCACCCTCCCCCCATCCCTCCCTCCCTCCCTCCCTCCCGGATAGGGGCTCGGAGGGGCTTATAACAATCAATTGGCATAAAAGCAGCCTTAAAACCAATATTCCATTCCAGAATCCAGGCTGTAGTTCAAGGAAATCTTGCCTGAAAATGTGGGTTCCTTTCTAGTAAACTTCAAATGCAGTTCGGTGTTTTGAGCAAGACATCTGTGAGTTTTCTTGGCATCTTGGCCTCATGGACAGCCTTGATCTCTTTGAAATGAGGGACTTTCCATGTCTCACTTCACCGCAAAGGTTCTTCTGCCCTCTGCCTCAAAATCAGGCGGACTACAAAAATGCACAGCTGTGGTTTGAACAGGTCCATAGCTTTGGGAGAACAGTCAATCATAGATATACAGAACATTGCAAGGAGTTCTGGGAAATGCTCCCTTATTGGATGAGGGAGAAATACTGGCACAGCGTTGACTTTAGAGTGATTTTCATTGTCTTGCTATAAGAGAATCAGTAAAAAATCAGAAGAAATTAAACAAGGGTAAGATCTGGAGACTAAAGAATTCATTTGCTCCAGGTCTGTTGGCCTTGGAGCCAGAATTTTGTTCGGCTTGCTTATATTGGGTATCCATTTTTTTTTAAAAAAACCCAATTAGGATAGGGTCTGATTTAATCTGATTTAGCTCGATAAACGTGCTGCAGAATACATGCCCTGTTTTGGAAATATGTTCCTCCATTCTTTATTGTATGGGTGGATGGGGGGAATGATAGAGGCAATTTTCAAAGGGGCTCATGACCCTTTTGGTTCCACAGATCACTTTGATGGTCTGCAGGGGTAGGTGGCTGGCTGGGTGGACAGTTGACTCTCCACTCCCCCAAAACATATTCCCTTTGGAGCAAGGGGCGAAAACCTCTGCCCTTGTCATGGAAATGGGGATGGGGGAGAGAGCAGCCTCCAGAGCTCCTGAATGGAAATATTGCACACCCATTATTGGAACGGAAATGGAAATAAATGGAATGAATGGAAATATTGCACACCCATTGCACACTCCTGAATGGAAATATTGCACATCCCTGCCAGAGAAAGTTGTCAATTTCACAACCATGCAGTTAAGACAGGTGCCTAAGTTGGACCCCCGGGGTGCCAAAGCGGACAGTTGCTGGCTATCATCTTGTGAAAGTTGGGTTGTGTTTGTGTCATACCCAGCACCTGAGTTTTCTTCTAGGCTTCAGTGTCATCTGTGTCAGACTGTCTGGTGGGAGGAACTTGGCACAGGTATAAAGGATGCAACTATAAAAGAAAGAGGTGGGCAAAGGGTAATTTTTTAAAAAAATTCTGTGCCCTTCACAGTACACTGAAGTGGCTCTCAATTACATAGGGATTGGACCACTTTTCTATTGAGCTCAGCATCCTACTTTCCCACAGTGGCTAGGTAGATGCTCCTAGGAAGCTCCCAAGCACAGCATGAAGACATCTGCCCTCACCTATCCGGTACTGAGGCACACAGTCTTTAATGCTGCTTGCAAATAAAGGACCCAAAGAAAAGTGATATTAAAATGGTACAGAACACCAAAACAACTAGCATATATGATAAAAGGACTTAGTTCCAAATGCTGGCACTGTGGAGACCAGGAGGCATATTATAGCCATATGTGGAAAGAATGTGCAGAAGTGAAAATTTTTTTGGACAAATGTATTGTTATATACTGAGAAACTGGTGAAGATTAATATTGATTTAAATAATGACTTAATGTTCATGGGTGTAATGGAGGATAGAAGGGTGGATCAGTACAAAATCAGAAGAAATTAAACAAGGGTAAGATCTGGAGACTAAAGAATTCATTTGCTCCAGGTCTGTTGGAGAAATATAGTTACCGTGTTTCCCCGAAAATAAGACAGTGTCTTATATTAATTTTTGCTCCCAAAGGTGCGCTATGTCTTATTTTTCTGTGTTCTGTTCGTCGGGCATGCTACCAAACAAAAACTTTGCTACGTCTTACTTTTGGGGGATGCCTTATATTTCACACTTCAGCAAAACCTCTAGTACGTCTTATTTTCAGGGGATGTCTTATATTCGGGGAAACAAGGTATATGTATAAAATAATGATTAAAGCAGCCCATGCAACAATAAGCCTTGGGCTGGAAAGAAAAGAAAAAAATGGACATTTCAGAAATGGCTAGAATATATCTGGGAACAAGTGACACTTGATATTTTCGATATATTAACCAAAAATAAGACGTGGCAAGATAAACAGAATGAAATTTTGAAGATATGGATTGTATACGTGGACTGGGTGAAAGAAGCTCGAGTCAATGAAGAAATATGGGAGAAGAGGCTATAGAGAATGAACTTACTGCTGTTTGTGTGACAAAACTATGAGGAAGATGAAACGGGGGGGAGGGAGAAAAGGGGGAAATGTATTGTTTGAAAATGTATGAAGAAGGAAATTATTATAAACTGTAAAATTCAAATGATACAATTAAAAATTTTTTAAAAGCAAATAAAGGACCCCCCCCCCCGCCCCCCTGATCCCTTTCAGCAGTCAGCCGGAAGCAGGATTATAACTGGTTTTGTGGCATGGCGCTGTACTGATCATGCAAACTGATCACAGAAACTGTCCCTCATGAAAAGCTGTTGAGATCGTACTGTTGGCTTACTTGGAAGTTAAACCTCCCCCAGTAGCAGTTCCGCTTCTTGAAACCGTCCCTTTCCATTTTCCTCTTTTGGTTTACCCCTCCTTCTCTAAAATGCCATTCATTATTTCCCATCTGCTGGTTGCAACGGCTGAACCAACAAGGCCTTCTTCTTAGTTCGTCCCAGCGGCGAGAGAAGCTGCAGTTAATCTTTGCCTTTTTGTACCAAAACTATTGCTCAGTTATTTTTGTCTTGTCCTCAATTGTATCTTTGTAATTGTGTCATCATGATAAAAATCAAGCCAGAGTAGTAACTGCTTTGAATGTAAGGAAAAGAAGTAATAACAAAGGATCAATTCTGGAATGGAGCGTTTACAGTGAAGTGTGAACAGGGAGCAACTAATAATTGTATGAGAACCGAGATAAGACGAAGAAGAGAAATTTAAAGTCACCCTCTGAGAACTTCAACAGCGTTTTGTTAAAGCAGACAAATTAGGGCTGTAACTGCATTTGAAGTAACCCCTCCCCTCAAAATCATGTACAGGAAAAGATGGGATGATAATTGGGAAAACACTGAAATATATTAGGTGGATAACAACATCAGCTGCATTCTGGTTAAAAAAAATAACAGTGCTGTCCTGCACAGAGTTACTCCCATTTAGAATTGGTGAGTTCCAACTTCATTTAGGAATACAAGGAAATGCTCTGTCCAGGCTGTGCTGTTGAAGGATCTAGCAGAAGAGGTTTATTGGGCTACGATGGGGAAGGAGATAAAACGACTCTTCAGAATTTTGAATTGTCCTTCCAAATCAAGTGCAAAGTAGGAAGAAACCCTGCCCCTTCAAAAAAGTAACAGAGCACCTATTGGTCATTTGAGTCAGGAAACTCTTCTATAATATGTATAGGGCCAAGGGAGGATAGTAAATTGTCAGTGGAAGACAAATGCAAGCTTTGCTCCTGTCCCATGGGCCTAAGATGATCGGGCGATTGTCCCTTGTCACTGTCTCACTATCCCCATCAAACCACAGTTCCCAGAATGCCACAGTGGCAACTCCAGTAGTTGAATTATATGTATTATTTAAAAAAAAAACTGATATAAATGTAAGGTTTAGGTATTCCTTAAACCCTAAAGAAATTATTTCCATTTTATCTTTTAGGCTCAAGATGTTTCAAGGCTTAAAAAGAAGCCCTGTGGCTAATTTTTTTGGATTCATCCAGTGGTGGGATCCAAAAATTTTAGTAACAGGTTCCCAGGGTGGTGGGATTCAAGCTGTGGCGTAGCGCCAATGGGGCTGGGCGGGACACGACGGGGGTGTGGCCAGGCATTCCAGGGCGGGGCATTCCTGGGCGGGGCTGTGGCAAGGACGCAGCTGCTGCGCTGGTCCTTGGGCGGGGGGAAAGCGAGATGCGCGAGGCAGGCTGCCCTGCGCTAGCATGGGATGCACCTCCTGCTGAACTGCTTCAAGTTCTGTGTGCTGCTGCGCACGAGAGGAGGCGTGGCAAGGCAAAAATCACGTGGCAAAATCACCCATTAGTAACCCCCTCTCGGCACACACAAATAATGAGTAACCTACTCTCGGGAACCTGTGAGAACCTGCTGGATCCCACCTCTGGATTCATCCCCTTTTGTGACATGGCAACCTAACTCCACATTGCCATTTTTAGGTTGGCATGGCTGCTGCCTGCACCTAAACAACATTTATCTTAAACAGGAAATTAGTTTGGGGGAGACAGTTTGTATTGATGTGAGGATGGATTGTGGGTGAAGCTCATAATTGCTGGAGATCTGGAGAGCTTGTTATATTTCTAACACTCCACTGATCTAGATGATTGTACGTGTGTTCAGATTTGCTGTATTTAAACTGCTCTATAGGTATTCAAAGTGCTCTACAATATCAGATATGCCAGCTATGGCCGTTCCTCAGAAATCACGACCTGGACATGGTGATCCATGCTGTGGTTACATCCAGTTAGATGACTTTAACATGCTCTACGCGGGGCAGCCTTTGAAAACTGTACAGAAACCAGTTGGTCCAAAATACAGCTCTTAACTCTGAGTATGATCATTTAATTACGTTCAAAATTTTCTTCTAGGATGAGAACCGTTATCTGTTATTGCAACCTGTTATATTGTTCAGCTTGCTAGATGTTTTTTCTTTCGTACTGGGTTTTTGCAAAAAAGTTTTAGCGTTTTGTTGGCTGGGTTTTTAGTGGTTTATTTTGCATTACCTTTTATTTTGTGAACTGCCTCTCGCAGGTCACTGAAGAGGTGGCACAGAAATGTGTTAAGTAAATATTTGGCGATTCAGACCTGCCGAGCTGACTGAAAATATTTCTGCTCGTAAGTAACTATGCTGTGCATGCAGCCAAAGATTTCGCTCCATTTGGTCTGCTGGAGAGTTTTCTGTCGCTGGGAAAGGAGGATATTTTGGGATGACAAGATGTTGCATCTGTAAGAGTTGCCCTGTTGCTGGCTTTGAATCTCTATCCCCTGCCTGTTGGCAGCGCAGGATTGCCGAGACCTTGAGTTGGTGCTGGGAAATGTGCAGAGGATTAAAAGCACGCAGGGAAAATTCACTACAGCCTTTATAAGAGATCAGCACAATGGTTATTTAGGGAGACTCGCTGCCTTTTATACGCCCTTCAAATACTGTATGGTGTGTATATGTAGAGTGGCATGTGCATGGAAAGTTGGTGTGAACTGGGCACACCATATCAGTGGACGAATTGTGGATTTTGACCTCTCTCTCTCTCTCTCTTTTGTAAGTCACTTCAGCTTGCTGAGGTTTCTGAGCTGGATTCTTTTCTTGTCTCGCTTTTGGCTCAACGGGTCCTCGGGTCATACAACTTGTAAATATACATTTTCAATTATGACAGCTTCTGATTATCGGCTGTAGAACTGGCTATTCTTGTTCCCTTCCATTTTCTCATGCCGTCGTTTCCTAGAATGCCGGCACGATAGATGGACAAATGGTACCCTTTCCCTAGCAGTCTACCAAATCGTTTTTCTGCACAAGTTTCACTGAGAGGGATAAGTTCCCATCCATGCAGTTTCTACTGATTTCACCAAAGAGGCTTTATAACTGTATATGATAGATCAGTGATGGTGAACCTTTTTGAGACCGAGTGCCCAAATTGCAACCCAAAACCCACTTATTTATTGCAAAGGGCCAACATAGCAATTTAACCTGATTGCTGAGGTTTTAATTTAGAAAAATGGTTGGCTCTGAGGTGTGCGTTACTCGGGAGTAAGCTTGGTGGTAGTAAGCTTGGTGGTAGTCGGCTTTGAAGCAACCGTGCAACTCTTCCCACAGGTGAATCACGACCCTAGGAGGGTTTGCTCAAAAGCAAGTCCCATTGCCAGCAACCGAGCTTACTCCCAGGTAAAGGATCACGCTTTAGTTCTTTGCATGAAAATCAGTGGAGTTTAACAGCACTTAACAGGGTTACCTACACTGCTTCCTCAAAACTAGGTCTTAGGTTTAATGCTAATAATTGAGCCCAGCGGCCCAGGCCAGCCTAGATGTGTGTGGGGGGCCCCCTCTGTTTGTGCATGCCCACAGAGAGGGCTCTGAGTGCCACCTCTGGCACCCGTGCCATAGGTTCGCCATCACTGTGATAGATCATACTGTTTCACCTCCCACCCATTCTTTTGCCTTCCCCAAATGTTCATCTGACATGGTCATTTCTCCTTACTTCATGGCTGGGCTTCTTCAAATTACCACAACCCATTCAGGGTGGGAGTTTACCGTTTTCCCTGCAGTACTTTGTGGCTGTGAAGATGTGATGGGATGTATTACCTTGGATTGCTGTTTCTTATCTGGTCATCTTACCACCTATCAAGGGGAGGATGATAAAGTACATGATCACATTATAATCTGGTGTCCCTGAGAAAGTACGTGAGTCCAGTGGGGAAAGGGCAAGATACAAATCCAATAAAATTAATAAAAACATTAAATCTGGTTGATTTGCAAATCCCTGGGGCACACGGGAATAGCTGTCAGCTCCAGGTTTAATTGGTTTACATCAGTAGATTAATCAACTAAAGTGGTGCCTCAGGAGATTAATCAACTGCAACCAATTTTGATCAATGAGGTGAATTTCAGTGACTTAAGGGAGCATTTGTTTGTTTGAGTCTTTTTAAGTTGTGCAAATGAAATGAACAAGAGCAGATATTCCCATCTAGCTATGAGCGATTGTTGTGCTGTTTTCCCCCCCAAGGTACCATATTCTGATTTCAATCTCTCAGAAAAAGTAGTTATCTTAAGAGTACAGCAATACGCACAGTTATTTGAATGTAATTGATTCATTAATCTGTTGGTTGACAGATGAACATGTCAACTAAAAATGCTTTAAATAGTTCGAAATACAAGTGATCTGCCTGCCATTTTATGGCCCAAAATTAAAGCCAGAGATAATTTTTTAAAGATGTGTTACTGTTATTGACTTATATTGGCATTCACTCTATGGAAATCTGGGGGGATGTGCCTTTTTCATTTGAAGATCTAGTTGAGCATCTGCAAGCAAAAGGGACAATGGACAATGGAGCTAATCAGCCAATGTTACAGTTTTAGACTAGCATCTGAGAGACCTAAGTTCAAATCTCCACTCCTCCCTGGAAGATCACTGGGTGACCTTGGGCCAGTCACACAGAGGCCTATCCCACACAGCACAAATGAAACATCTTCAGGATGGAAATAAAATAGTTTTGGGGATGACTTCTGCAGAGCTGTCTCCCCAAACGACTTGAAAACATTTATGCTTTATTTGGAATTGTTAAACTAGCAATCATTTTTGTCAAAATGTTTTGAAAATGTTTCCTGCTTGCTGTGGAGAGAGCAGGAAACACTTTATTTCTCCTGCCCGATTTTAAAGTTCTCACTTTCGTTTTCTCCACTGCTGAAAAATATGTCATTTTTCCTTTTCAAAAAATGTCTGTGTGGTATCTTTGAAGCTACAGAGACACGATATGAGAATCAACAATCTGTGCAGATTTCAAGTCTCCCTAGCTTCCAAGATACCTTGCAGAAAATAAAAATGGGAAATCATTGTTGTTGCTGGAAACACTTTAGTTTTCCACGCTGTGTAGACAAAAAAACCCAAAACGGTTCTTTTTAAAATGTTTGCAAAACATTTTAAATGTTCTGTGCCGAAAAAGCCCATCTCTGCTTATCCCAGTGGTAGGATTCAGCAAGTTCGCACCACTTCGGCAGAACCGGTTGTTAAAATGGTGCTTGTAAACAACTAGTTGTTAAATTATTTGAATTATTTGAAACCCACCACCGGAACCAGTTGTTAAATTGTTTGAATCCCACCACTGGCTTAACCTACATCATAAGGTAGTTGTAAGGATAAAATGGGGGTGAAATGTTGAAAGGTACTTCTGGTTCTTACTGAGAAGAAAAGTTGGATGTAAATTAAGGTGACCAGATTGTTGTGTGTTCTTTCAAAAATCGGGACTTTTTAAAAACGCTGCGGGACGCGGGACAAATTGTGAAAAATTGTGACTGTCCCGCCAAAAGCGGGATGTCTGGTCACCCTAATGTAAATGGAGTAAATAAGCAAATGTTTCTGAAAGGTGAAGGTAGCAGGAAATGCATAACGCTTCCATATGGAGCTGGCAGCCATTCAAGGCGGGTGGGCAATCCGAAATGCTCTGTTCCATTACAAGTTCCCATTAACCTGTTAGTCTTTCAGGTACCCCAAGTAATTTTTCTGTCTTTATGATTTGAGTGGGAGTTGGATACTTTTGCTCTGAGTGGTATTCCTAGCTGAGCAGTGCAGATGAAACAGATACTTCACAGAACTGGGGAAACTGGGTTAGGAGTCTCACAGAACCTTAACATTTATTCCTAGGTATGTTTTTGTGAGTCGGAGTTTCTGTGCTTCTAATGAGGAGAGGCCTGTTCCACAAAAATGTATGCAGGATAAATTCTGCTTAAAGGTTGAGTGGACTCCTGTTTTATTTTGCCGCTCCGACTCGAATGATTAGAATTGGCTTTTTAACAAATCCAGCAGCCGTTTATGGAACATGCACTTTTTTTCCCCAAAAAACCCAGCAACCGTTTATGGGACATGAATGAACTGTTTAATCTTGACCATAAACTTGGACCCAGGTTTTGCTGAGGTTGGAAGATTGCTAATGCTCCTCTCCTGGTGTTATTTTTTGTTGTTGTTTTATTGTGTACTATTATTTAAGGACACACGGGTGGCTCTGAAGAGCCCTGTGGTGGACTACAAATCCTCCCTCCCTCCCAAGCACAAATATTTGAGGAATGGAATGTATCCAGGAGTGGATATCTCTCCCCACCATGAAACATTTTTTTTCTTCAGAATAGTAGCCAGACCTTTTACATGCTTGCGGATGAGTTACTCCGACTTATCCATACGTAAATGTGCCCAGAACCACAGTCTTAATATGGTAACGAACTACTGAGAGCAGAGGAAATCCTAGGACTTCAGATTTGTCTGCTTCCTGGATTATTTACTTTAGCACAAAAATTCGTCTTTCTCACAGAGCCTCAAGGCATATCTAACAATTAAAAACAATACAGTTAGAGCAGTATAGTACAAATCAATGATGCAATAAAACGGGATCACAAAATTTGAAAGTAATTATTCGAGAATAATTGTGGACACAACAAATTATAATCACATTGAAGCACTAATTTCAACTGGAGAACTAATCCCATCTTGAAATGTGCCCTACTAAAATTCTACGGGGTTTGAAAGTGCTTAATTTTGACTGGATCATATCTTTGCATATGTGTAATATCTGAGAGCTGGTGTGGTGAAGAGTTTAGAGCAGTGGTGTGCAACTTTTGGCTCTCCAGATGTTCATGAACTACAATTCCCAACAGCCCCTGTCAGCATGGCCAATTGGGCAGGGGCTGATGGGAATTGTAGTTCATGAATATCTGGAGAGCCGCAGGTTGCAGACCCCTGGTTTAGAGTGACACGGATCAAGGAGGACGAAGTTTAAATAATCTCTGTCATGGAAGCTGCCTCTGTGACCTTGGGCCAGTAACATGCTGCCAACCTAACCTATCTTATAGGGTTGTTGTTAGGATAAAATGGAAGAAAAAAGAATTATGTACACAACCTTGAGTCCCATTGGGAAAAAAGGTCGGATACAAAGTAAGCAAATAAATCTATCAAATAAATAATAGCTCATGCTTTTTGTTCTTAAAGGTGCTGGAAGCAATCTACTATGAGCAATACAATAACAATATCACAATCTGTTCAACAAATGAGACAAAATTGGATTACGAAATAAGAGACTTTATATATACCAGGAGCAATGAAAATGACTTAACCTTTTACAGTGGTCTTCATCAAAACACATTCCTGAACAGTTCCTCATTTTCGCCTTATTTCTCCTTTGAACTGTAGCTTCTTATTAGATGATATGAGGTTATACAAAGTTACTCCTCCTGCCTGGACAGAAACCACCCAGAGGTAATGGAAAGCAATTTTGTTAGCTCTGGAAGGAAGCAGTGCAAATAGAATTGGAAGATGCAATTTATTATGAATTTAAATTAATTATACAGGCCCGCAGAATTAAACATTAAAGCAATGTATAAGAACAGGAGGTATGAACTATTACTGGTATGAGAAGGATAGGATTCACCCAAAGTTAAGCACTTTTAAGTCCCATGGAATTTCAACAGGGCACGTTTTGAGATGAACTTAATTCTCTGATGGATGTTACTGAAGTGTAAATGCACTTAATTTGAACTTGTTGCATCCAGAATTATTTCAATAATTAGGGACGCTCATTCTGATAGAAACAAATCAAAGTTCAAACAGAACATGCTTGATTGTTCTTTAATATAGTTACTGTAACGAATCCCAAACTAGACAGTTGATTACAACTGGAGAAGATGGTTGATACTGTGTTTTCTGGCGTCTCACGCACTGTGTCAGTTTTAGGGGTAGGGTAGCGGATGGAAAGAGTCCAAAAAATGGCAGGGATGACAGGCACATTGACCAATCAGTACTGACCTTGCTGCTAAAGGGGACTGCCTTCCTACCTTTCCTTTCTGGGCACAAGGTTTCCACAAAATCTTGTGGTGAGTGCTTGATCCTAGGTAAACACCAAGTGCTAGCATTTCCAAGCAGAGGCGTAGCTAGGCCAGAGTGCACCCGGTGCATAGGAGGTTAAGAGCTCATGCATCTAATCTGGAGGAACCTGGTTTGATTCCCAGCTCTGCCGCCTGAGCTGTGGAGGCTTATCTGGGGAATTCAGATTAGCCCGTGCACTCCCACACATGCCAGCTGGGTGACCTTGGGCTAGTCACAGCTTCTTGGAGCTCTCTCAGCCCCACCTACCTCACAGGGTGTTTGTTGTGAGGGGGGAAGGGCAAGGAGATTGTAAGCCCCTTTGAGTCTCCTGCAGGAGAGAAAGCGGGGGATATACATCCAAACTCTTCTTCTTCTAAATCCTTTGCTTTCTTTCAACGGGAGAGACGTCGAAAAGTTTGCAGCTCTTTAACGGCACCTGGAATTTTGCCTCTTGAAATGGTTGCCTCATTCTGCCAAATGGCAGGTCGGGTACTGCCTGAGCTCCTCGTCCAAAATGCGTCTTGGAACTGCAGCCCTGCTGATTTCAGCGGGACGGCTGCCAAGGAAGCCCTCAGAAATTTGGGAACCATCGTCCCAGGATAGACAAATGATTCCATTTCAGGGCAGTGAGTTTGCCAGCATTGTTCTATCCCTCTCCCATGTAAGATGAACAGGTCTGTGTTTCATCACAATGGTGTGGGCTTGAGTGGGGATGATGTCTGGGCACTAATGTGAAGATTGCAACGACAGCTGCAGCTGCTTTTCCTGGCGTTACGACGACTCAACAGCAATCACAATAGATTACCCAGACTTTCATTTTATATTGGGGGCACGTTTGAAATAACCCAAGCCACATCTGCAACCTTTCCAATGCAATCCTGCACAGAGTTACTGTGGTCTAAACTTACTGAATTTCACAGGCTTAGTTCAGAGTAACTGCATAGGATTGCATTGGTAAAGTAAAGTTTCCTCTTCAGTCATATCCGACCCTGGGGTACCGCTGCAAGCAGTGATTTTATAGGCAAGCCTCTTTTATGGGGTAGTTTGCCATTGCTTTCCCCGGCTATTCTTTACCCCCTAGCTATGAGCTAGGTACCGCATGACATAATGGTTAAGTGATTGCATTGCCACTCACACGGTCAGGAGTTCAAGCCCCCTGTGGGTCAGATATCCTGGTAGCTGATTCATGGTCAAGTCACCCATCCATCCATTTCTTGGTCAGTAAATGAGTACCTAACTCATTGCATTGGTAGTCACTTGCAATTAACAATGTGAACTTTATGAAATTTCCCAGCCTAGAACAGTTGAAACAATGTGGGTGGACACAAACTCTTGAGATCTGCTCTCGTCAGTTCCGATTGAGTCTGCTCTCGTCAGTTTATTGTGCGTGATCTTCTATATTCTTCTCTATGGTCTAACAAACTTTAAAAGGAGACATATATGCAGAGCTGATTATGCACAAGGTGTCTGCTTCATTCCAGTGCAGATGTCCTTAGCAGCAAGATTTCTTGTATTTCCTTGAGCCCCTGCTTTCACTTTCCATTCTCTCTTTGGCAAGTGACACTACTTCTACCATTACTTTAATTTGTTTTGTCACCAGAATGGGACAGATTTGCCTGTGAGCACAGTTTTGCCCCAGACATCTTCCTTCCACCCACAGCCAGCCTACCTAGCTTCACCCTTTCCACTCCCTTGCACTGCCATCCCTGCCTCCTCCCTTGTCCCCCTTCCATGTTGCCGGCTCTTTCTTGCGTCCTACTTATCCTGCCAGCTTCTTGCAGTAGCCAGCAAGTGGAAGTCGAAGAAATCATAAGCCTAAAAACAATTATAACCTGTAACAATAAAACCTGTTTAAAATTAACACAATTAATTAAAATTCATAAAAACCTGTTTATAGATTTGCAAAATTACCCAAGGGGAAAACCATCTCTTCAGCCAAAAGCCAGGGGAAATAAGTGCATCTTTACCAATTTACTAAATGCATCTAAAGAAGAAGATTGTTGCACTTCAGGGTGGAGATCGTTCCACAACCTTGGGGCCACCACCAAAAAAGCTCTCTCTCATGTCTTCACCTTTATTACCATTGAAGGTTGTGGTACCCCCAGAAGGGTTTCATCTGGTGATCTTGGGCATGGGCAGGTTGATATCTGTCTAAGGTAGGATGGAGTGAGGTGCTGAGAGCACAGCTTGCCTTCATGGAGATTAGAAAAAGAAGCAGGAAGAGGACAAGTGCAAGGAAGAAAGGGAAACCCTGACATTAGCATTCTGGGTAAATACAGAGACAGCAGCAGAAGAAGAATACAGGAAAAGGAAGGATATTGAAGAATATGACCTTACTAGCTCTACTGCCCCCTCTGGAGTGGTGGTGTGCACTGCACAAAGAGACACTGCACACTCCTTGACTTCCAAGAAGTAGTACAGACACCACTAGGAGAGATAGTATTTGCTCATTTAACATAGCTAAGCATTTTATGCTTCCCTCGCCCCCACTGGAGAACAAATGCAGTCTACAAAATACAACAGTAAAATGCAAATAAGCAATCAGAAGAACACTGAACAGTATAATAGACCACAGTTTGGGCTAGTCCTGGATCATCTGCCTTGGCTCATTCAGGGCCACAAAGTCATATTCAGCTTACAGACATCTTCCCAGAGCATTCTTCTCCCCCGCTAATATAATAATGCATGGATAGCACATGTACCAACAGAAGCAGTGTATTGGTTGTGGAGGGTTTTCCGGGCTGTGTGGCCGTGGTCTGGTGGATATTGTTCCTAACGTTTCGCCTGCATCTGTGGCTGGCATCTTCAGAGGTGTATCACAGAGGGAAGTCTGTTACACACTGTGTACAGTGAGAAGGGAATGTTTTTAGTGAGGTATATATTGTCCATGTCCCAGGGTGGGGAATCAATCAGTAAGTGTTTGGGTGGAACTTGCTATGCAAAGGTGGGATTGATAGTATTGTATTGCCTTCTCCTTGGGTTTTTCATGGGAGTTTCTTCATATGCTTACCGCCATGGAAATTTACCATCATCTAAAGATCAGACTGTACGACCAGGAATACCAATCTCTCCTGAGTGCTGCACAAAGCTCCTGTTCCCCTCTATATTTTGGGATCACACCCCCGAAATCTAGCCCTGCTGTATATTTAGAACAGCTTGTTAATTATAAGTGCAGATGGGTCATGACAAGAGCAAGGTGCAACTCATTCCTCTCTGTCTATCTTCAAGGTCGTTTCCTTAACATCCCACAAAGTGAGCGTTGTTGTCGGTACTGTCCCAACGCTATGGACTCAATCCCTCATATCCTGCTTTACTGTTCGAGGTATAATGATATTAGAACAGATCTGGGAGCTTTATTACCTCCAGAATTTATGTTTCTCTCAGACAAACTAAAAATGTCTAAGCTATTGAACAGCCCTAATGTAGAAATTTCTGAAGCAGTTGCTACATTTTTAATCCATGTTCTACATGATATGTAACAATGATCCTGTTTTTGTACTTGGAATGTATGGTACTTCTGGTTTATGCCTAATAAAGGTTTTTGGATTGGATTGGATTGGATTAGTATAGTATTGCAGGTGGGGTTTTCCAGTCCAGGGAGTGATTCACATTTGCATTCCCTGCAGTAGCAACAGTCTTAGTGAATGCAAACCCTGTGTCTGGGTGGAGTCCATTGTCCATGAACCTAGCATGCCCTTGGCCTTTGATTCTGGTGTTTTTAAGTACTGGTCGCCAAGTTTTGTTAATTCTCAGAGTCCCTTCTTGTTGAAGTTGTCTTGGTGTTTATGGATTTCAGTGGCCTCCCTGTGTAGTCTGCTCTAAACAAAACTGGACATAACATTCTGTTTGAAAACACTGACATTCTGGACAACTTGGAAGTTACTATGTCAGACTGCACAGGGAGGCCATTGAATCCGGCCGAGAAGCAGTGTAGTTGTCTCAGGACAGTTCCGGTGGAAAAGAGAGTGTGAACGGACCACCTGAGTTTAATGCAAAGTTTCTCGAGACCATTTGGCCAACGCTGATGTAACAAACTGTGCTAGGGATTTTGTCTCATTGCAATCGGACCCAAGTGAGAGAAACAACTAAAAATACTTCTAAAACCTACAGGCGAAGGGCACACAAAGTGATCTCCCTTGTCCGCTTTTAAGGACTCTATTTTAGAAAGACAGCAAATAATAGACCTGGCTTCTCGCCACTCACCTCACCCCTAATTAGATTTGTGTCTTGCAATTTTCATTTCATAGGAAAGAGTAGAGCGGATAGATATTTGGCAGCCAGTGGGGTGGACTTCCTCCCATGGACAATCTGAGTAAACCTTCCAGAGGCAGACAAGCCAAATATACACATCAGTTGTCCTTTGTTGCTAGGCACAGAACTCTTCTCGGACCACCTATTGACTCTGCTCAGCAGAGATCGGTACTCCGCGTTAGTGTGAAATTCTGAGCTCGTGAAATGTTGAACTCGCATTAGGCTAGAGGCAGACAAAATTTTTTCGCAGAGTGACAAATGGTGAGGCGTAGTGGCCTGCAGTGTGCAGGCTTATCTTACTAGGTGAAACAACTGTGGCCGGACTGTAACGTTTCAAAGATTTTCAAACAAGGTGTGATGGTTGTGTTATCCTACCCACGACACTCTGAACAACTTCTGTCTCTGCTCAATCAGAGGCCGCTTCCGCACGGCCACGCTGGGGGTTGGGGCGGCGTACATGACGCCAACCCAACCCCCCTGGGACCGTTCACACGAACGGCTCCGGTAACGACAGGGAAGACGGCACTGTGCTGCGCAGTCGCCCAATCGACTTACCTTCCCTGTGACCTTCCGGCATGTCGCCAAGGCCAGGGGACAGGGAAGTTAAGTCAATTGGGAAGGGGGGGGGGATGGTGCCTTCCAGCCGCTGCCATTCGCACGGCAGTGGCTGGAAGCTTCCGTTTTCCAAAAACCTTGCTCGGGGAGCGAGGTGGGGAAATGGCGGCTTCGCGCCACTGGGGGGGAGCGAGGGCGTCGCGGCTGCAAAGCAGCTGCACCCCCCATGCGAACAGCTCCCTAGGGACGGCGTTTTTGCCATCCCTAGGGCGCTGTAAATGGCCCGTGCGGAAAGGGCCAGAGTTGCTCATTGTTTCAAGCGTCTACTGGCAACGAGTTGCTCTGAAGCCAAACCAATGTGCTCCCTGCAATGCATCCTCATACATTATTAACAAAAGTGCTTTATGCAGCAGGGTGGTTAAAACAGCTAAAGCAGCTGAGTCGTGAATCGAGCAGCCCCTGATTCAGATCTTGGTTCTTGCATAATCACACTGATGGTAGAAAGTGCTGTCAAGTCTCAGCTTGACATGGTTCTCAAGTCAGGAAATACCTGGAGATTTTGGGAGTGGACCCTGCAAAGGGTGGGATTTTTGGAGGGGGGACTTAAATGTGGGATAATGCCGTGGAGTCCACCAGAGTCTCCAGATGATTTGATTTCTGTTGTCTGGAGATCCCCTACGAACATAAGAACATAAGAACATAAAAACAAGCCTGCTGGATCAGACCAGAGTCCATCTAGTCCAGCTCTCTGCTACTCGCAGTGGCCCACCAGGTGCCTTTGGGAGCTCACATGCAGGAGGTGAAAGCAATGGCCTTCTGCAGCTGTTGCTCCCGAGCACCTGGTCTGTTAAGGCATTTGCAACCTCAGATCAAAGAGGACCAAGATTGGTAGCCATAGATCGACTACTCCTCCTTAAATCTATCCAAGCCCCTTTTAAAGCTATCCAGGTTAGTGGCCATCACCACCTCCTGTGGCAGCATATTCCAAACACCAATCACACGTTGCGTGAAGAGGTGTTTCCTTTTATTAGTCCTAATTCTTCCCCCCAGCATTTTCAATGAATGCCTCTTGGTTCTAGTATTGTGAGAAAGAGAGAAAAATTTCTCTCTGTCAACGTTTTCTACCCCATGCATAATTTTATAGACTTCAATCATATCCCCCCTCAGACGTCTCCTCTCCAAACTAAAGAGTCCCAAACGCTGCAGCCTCTCCTCATAAGGAAGGCGCTCCAGTCCCTCAATCATCCTCATTGCCCTTCTCTGCACTTTTTCTATCTCTTCGATATCCTTTTTGAGATGTGCCGACCAGAACTGAACACAGTACTCCCAAGTGCGGTCGCACCACGGCTTTATATAAGGGCATGACAATCTTTGCAGTTTTATTATCCATTCCTTTCCTAATGATCCCCAGCATAGAGTTTGCCTTTTTTACAGCTGTCATGCATTGAGTTGACATTCCCATGGAACTATCAACCAAGACACCCTGTCATAGTGGCAGATCTCCAGCCACCAGCTAGACGTTGGCAACCCTCTGGTGCTCTCTTCTCCAAAGAAAATTAACAGAGCGATTCTGTGCAGTTGACTCCAGACCAAGCACACTGATTTCGGGACAATTAAACTAATGCTGTTCTGCACAGGGCTGATTGTAAATCCTGTATTGTTGCTTCCCTGCATGGGGAAGTTGGTTGAATATATAACAGTCATCTCTGTAGCCTGAAGACCTGTTATCATCTCCAGCCACTACCTGGAGATTGGCAAATTTATTTTGAAGGAGAGAGACTTCCGGAGACGGTTTGCCATTGCCTGCCTCTACGTGGACTAGTTGCATTCTCTCAGCCTAAACCTTCCCTCTGGGATTATAAAGAAGATAAAATGGAGGTGGATGAGCCCTCTTATGCCCTGCACATGCAGAATAATGCACTTTCAATCCACTTTCACAATTGTTTGCAAGTGGCTTTTGCTATTTCGCACAGTAAAATCCAGTTGGAAAATGCATTGAAAGTGGATTGAAAGTGCATTGGATTGGAAAATGCATTGAAAGTGGATTGAAAGTGCATTATTCTGCATGTGCAGAAGGGGCCTATGTCAGCCCAGGTTCTTTGCATGGAAACATGACAGATAAGTAGTTTAGGGGCTGTTTGAGTTGGTTGTTTCTATTGGAATGTTTCATACTTGTTTTAAGAGCATGTGTAAGATGCCTTAAAGTGGTAGGAAAGTTACAACAAACAAATGAATCACAGTATTATGATTGTGTTTGAATATCCTGAGTGGGAGGGTGTTGTATTCTTATCTCTTTACTGACTGCTTATCCTGAGCTTTCTTCTCATTTGCTGGCTGTTGTGGGTTTTCTGGGCCCTGGGGCTGTGGTCTGATGGTTTTAGCTCTTAATGTGCCACTTGCCTCTTTGGCTGGCATCTTCATGCTTCTGAAGATGCCAGCCAAAGAGTGGGCAAAACATTAGGAGCTAAAACGACCAGACCGCGGCCACAGGGCCCAGAAAACTGACAACAGCCAGTTGATTCCAGCTGTGAAAGCCTTCAAAAATACATTTTATTCTCACTGTTTCTGGAGGTAAAAAGAACAGATTGCTAAGATGACAAAGAAGGTGAATTGCAGTGACTCTCCTGAGGAGCATTTGACAGGATCCATTGGCTCAGGTTTCCATAGATGTTTGAGGCAGACATTCCTAGATGGGCATGGCATGTTAGTGGCATGTCCTCAAGACACTAATTGTACTCTCAAACCCTGGAGGGCCTGTATTGATTCGAGCCAGCTGCTTCCTCCCGTGGTGGGTTGGCTATACAGTGTCTGTCCCACACTCCCCCCTGCACCCGTGGGCTCCATTTCCTAAATGCTGCTCTTAGGGAGAGCTTTCTCTTGTTGACAGCGGAACAAATCCCTTTGAACAGAATCATCGCTCCTCTTCCCACTGTTCCACCCCCCCCTCCCTCACCACTAATGACACCATGAAAATATTCCCTTGGATGTCTGTCCCCTGGAATGGGAACAACTTGTCGCATTGTGTCGCGTACTGACTGATAGAAGTGGCATCATAAAGCATCCAGAGGAAAACCTGCCTTTAAAGCAATAACCCGACGAGTCAACTATTCACTCCCACTAGAAAGCTCTGTAAAACACACTTTAATCGTTGTCTCCTTTGTTTTGGTGAATTATGAAAATAAAATCTCACATTTTCAGGAGCTTTTTCTCTTATGAAGTACGGAATTCATGGTTCATCATTCAAAGAGCCAGTGCGGTATAGTGGTATAGTGTTTAAAGCGTTGGTCTTCTACAGGAGCTCAAAGAGGCTTACATTTTGTCCCCAAAACTCTCTTGCAAAGTTGATTAGGCTGAGTGGGTTAGACTGGCCCAAGGTCACCCAGCAAGCTGCCATGCCAGATTAGGGATTCGGACTGGGATCTTCCAGATCCTAGTCCAGTGTGCTACATTACTTACCTAGGGTGAAGCAAGGATCTCCTGCAATTACTGCTCATCTACAGATCACAGAGATCAGTTCCTTTGGAGAGAATTGATGTTTTGGAGGGCGGACTCTATGGCACAGTATGCCACGGAGTTCCCTGTCCTTTCCAGGCTCCACCCCCATTTCCTAGGAGTTTCCCAGTCTGGATCTAGCAATGCTACTCCCCAGTAGATCCAAAAATTTTAGTAACAGGTTCCTATGGTGGTGGGATTCAAAAAGTGGCGTAGCGCCAATGGGGCTGGGCGGGGCATGACAGGGGCGGGGCCAGGCATTCCGGGGGCGAGGCATTGCTGGGCGGGGCTGTGGCAAGGACGCAGCCGCTGCGCCGGTCCTTGGGCGGGAAATGAATGCACGCAGGCGCAGGCTGCCACGCATGCCGGTGCACCTCCTGCTAGACTGCTTCAAGTTGTACGCACTACTGCTGAGGAGCGGAGGAGGGGCACAAGTAAGGCAAAAATCACGTGGCAAAATCACCCATTAGTAACCCCCTCTTGGCACACACAAATAATTAGTAACCTACTCTCGGGAACCTGTGAGAACCTGCTGGATCCCACCTCTGCTACTCCCTCTCACTGATGGCCAGAGGGAATGTGGTTATCCTAGCCATGACAAATCAAAGGCACTGATTTTCAGGGCTACAAAGCTTTTGAAGCTTCACAGGTGTAACCTGAAGAAGAAGAAGAAGAAGAAGAAGAAGAAGAAGAAGAAGAAGAAGAAGAGTAGTAGTAGTAGTAGTAGTAGTAGTAGTAGTAGTAGTAGTAGTAGTAGTAGTTTGAATTTATATCCCCCCTTTCTCTCAAAGGGGCTTACAATCTCCTTGCCCTTCCCCCCTCACAACAAACACCCTGTTAGGTAGGTGGGGCTGAGAGAGCTCCGTGAAGCTGTGGCTAGCCCAAGGACACCCAGCTGGCGTGTGTGGGAGTGCACAGATAATCCCCCAGATAAGCCTCCACAGCTCAGGCGGCAGAGCAGGAACTCAAACCCGGTTCCTCCAGATTAGAATGCACCTGCTCTTAACCAGTACGCCACTGCTGCTCCTTACCGTCTTCCCTTCACGCTCCCCACCCATCCCCTGCCCCATCCACACTTGCTCAGGCCAAAGGGATCTAAGAGCACTTGCTAGCCCGAGGAAGGGATTTAATTATTTATATCTTTTGACATGGCTGCTGACAGTTAAAGAGCTGCTGGAGGACATATTAAAGGTATGCATCCTTTTAAATGGCAGCGTGGACACGGCGCATTGGTATGAAAACCATTTAGAGGGCCAAAGCTACTTAAGGCAAGCTCAGGTAAACGATTCTCTGCCTCCCCACTTCATCCATAATAATTAGAGGCTTACGGGAGAACCTCGGCAGGCCCGCTTAAAAGTTTAATGACACTGAAAATGTTTATGGCTATTAGGCCTTGCTGACTTTCAGAGCTGGCCCTGAGCACGCTAGTTAACCAGAAGAGAAAGGAAGGGTTTCTATCCCACACATTACCTGCAGGGTATGTTAAAATGCTCATGTGACAAGAGGCTGCATTTATAAAGATGGATCGCAGGAAGAGATAATGGGAAAGAAATTAGCCCTTGCGGTTCCAGCATTGTTTCCCCCTCTTCTAGCTGGTTCAAGGGTTTGCACGTTCAGTCACTCATCAGTTCATGTTGCTGAATAAGTTGGAGAGAATTTCACATGAAGAAGAAGAAGAAGAGTTTGGATGTATATCCCCCCTTTCTCTCCTGCAGGAGACTCAAAGGGGCTGACAATCTCCTTGCCCTTCCCCCCTCACAACAAACACCCTGTGAGGTAGGTGGGGCTGAGAGAGCTCAGAAGAACTGTGACTAGCCCAAGGTCCCCCAGCTGGCATGTGTGGGAGTGCACAGGCTAATCGGAATTCCCCAGATAAGCCTCCACAGCTCAGGCGGCAGAGCTGGGAATCAAACCCGGTTCCTCCAGATTAGATACACAAGCTCTTCACCTCCTACGCCACTGCTGCTGAGTAATTTTACATACATTTACACTGTCCCCCAAAACTTTCAGTCATTTAAAATTTTATTTTTGCATTGATTGCATATAGCTGGTGCATAATATGTCAAAGTTTTTTTTAAAAAAAAATTATAAATGAACCGTATGAATTGTGAACACCAGCAATAACAATGGGAAAAAGGAACAGGCTAGAACGCTCACTGGTTTGGTTTATGTTCTGCTCACCACTCATGAGCAGGGAGGTGATTTTTCAACAGACTGTTCAGCAGTTTGCAAGCAGCTCAGGCCAGTTCATTGGGTTACTTTTTGTGCATTCAGGTGAGGCAGCTGACAGTATTTCACACATACATACCTGATGATAATCTAAGCCCTCCCTAACTTATATACCCGTCCTTGCTGCTCACATTTGCCAGCTGGTCATATAAATAATCAGTGAGTAAATGACCTGGTCATTCTGCGACCATGAAAAATGTATGTACAGTAGAACCTCGGTTTTTGTTGTCATTGGTTTTCATCGGTTTCGGTTTTCGTCAATACTTTCCCTGAAAATGTTGTCTTGGTTTTCATTGGTTGCTTCAGTTTTCGTCGGATTTCGTCGCCACGCACGGCTAATTTTGCGACAACAAATGGCGACCCATGCAGTTCCATTGCTTTCCGGTGTTTGCCTCTGTTTTGGATTTCGCCGAGGTTTCCCGGACAGATTATCAACAAAAACCGAGGTTGCACTGTATTGTTCGGAAAAGTCATTGGCCTATTGTGCACTTACTGCTCACAGCGGGGTTTACTTTCGGTTTAGAGGGGAAGTCCCTGCTGTGCAGTGTCCCCAGCCACTCCAACGCAATCTGCCATTTTGCCTATCTGCTGCTTCCTTTTCATTTCTGTGCAACCAACTTCTAGGGAGGTTGTCTGCGGCCTTTGTTCTTGTGGTGCTGGGTTGGATCTATTGAGGATGCAATTGACCATGTTAATTCTATTGGTCTATTGTTCCAGCAAATAACCCTCAGTGCAAAATTTGTCAAAAGACAGCCCGTTCAATGCTGGCTGGAAATCTGTTGTGTGAGCAGGGGAAGCGGGAAGCCGCTGGAAAACCCAAAGAAAATATATTGCATTCTAATTCTCTTTGCCTTCCCTGAAAAGGAAGGGGGGGAAGTCAGACTTTGCCTTGTTTCAGAAGCCTCAATACTTCTCTGATCTGAGATCGTGGTGACTTCTGAAGAGGCCAAAATGGGCGCATAATTGATGATCCCACCCAAAGGGAGTGGGCGCTCAATGCAAGGCAGACCACAAGCGAATAAAAGGCTTAGGTTATTTCGTACATGGGTCATTTTCACACAGCCTTATAGGAATTCTATTGCTCCTTGCTCCCCATTCAACCTTGCACAATCTTGGGAAACGATTGTACCCTTTTGCGCAGATGCAGAAGCAGTTTGCAAGGCAACAGGAAATGAAACTGAACTCGTGTTTAGAACTACCCAGTCAGACCCTGCTGCCCACTCATTAGCAGCTCAGCCCTCTCCCTGTTAGCTGATGGGAAGACGTGTCATGTGAAGCTATTTGGTAGTGTGTTGAGGAATCTGATGTTCTTGACTTTGCTTCTAAGTCAGGTTGGATCTGAGTCTCAGCAAGAATCAGGCAAATTGGTCATAGTGGGCTGCAGGTGCTTTACCTTCTGGTGCATCTTTTTGGGGTATAATACTTTGGGCATCATGCATCACTTGGAACAGCTCTGTCGGACGAGATTAACAGTTTGTGCAATGGTGGCTGAGGAGAGCAGATTCTCTGCTACCCCCATGGACACTTCACAGACCTGATGGCAGACTCTGTGGTGTGCTTGGCCAGATCTGGCTAGAATCTGCTACTTATGGTCCACCTCAGGTGGTTCCATGTTTCTTAGCCTATCTCTACCCAGGGCTCCTCCAACACGGAGCTGAGCCTGGCCGGAGGCACAAATTCTTATTGCAGATATGACTCCAAAATCCTCATGTTGAAAAGCACAAAATTGGTGCCACCTCGGATTAAATATAAAATTTCACAAGATACAAAGGAAAGAGGACTGGGATTGCCTGATCTTCAATTATATTTTGCTGCCTGTCGCTTGGTTTGGTTGAAGGAATGGATTTTGTTGAGAAACAGAAGATTGCTGGAATTAGAAAAAGCAGTGCCGCTCTTCCCCCACCTCCAAAACAGTGTTTTGCTTTTAGAAAACAGAAGCTTCCACCCAGTAGTGAGCAAACGGCACTGGGTGTAAGGCACCATTTTTCTGCCCTTTTAAAACTAACTTCCTCTTCCTGCTTCGCTCCATGGGGATGAGGGGACACGCCTCCTGCCCTCTGCCCCCCAGGGCATTGCCAGGGCCATGGTGGCATGTCCCCTCATCCTGACAGAGCGACGCAGGAAGAGAGGGTAAGTTTTAAAAACAAAAGTGGCATGCCTCGTGCAGAGGTGCCACCACAGGGGTGCGGGACCGCTGGGACCTCCAGCACACAAGTGTGCGAACAGCCCCAAGCCGGCACCGGTGTCATGTACCAGCGCTCCCAGGGCCCATGCAGAAACAGCCTTAGATTGAGTTGGAAGTATGGTAGCCTCCTGGTGTGACCAGAGGATCACCTGGAATCACAGCTGATCTCTAGATTACAGAGATCAGTTTCCCTGGAGAACATGGGTGCTTTGGAGGGTGGACTCTCTGGCATTGTACCCCACTGAGGTCCCTGTCCTCACCAGGTTCCTCCCCCAAATCTTCAGGAGTTTCCCAACTTGGAGCTGGAAAGCCTATACCCCTCCATCCTTTTCTGGTGGCTGTTCAGTCCTGGTTGGTTGGTTTTCTGAGCCAGATCCTTGGGAACTTGTCAACCTTAACTGCCCTCCTTGACTGCATGTTGACTTTGGAGCCCTCCCCTCTTCTCTTTTGGTAGCACTCATACAGTGGCTACCATATCTGTCTGTCTGTCTGTCTGTCTGTCTATCTGAATCTCTCACTCAATATTGATAGATGGATGGATGGATGGATGGATGGATGGATGGATGGATGGATGGATGGATGGATGGATGGATGGATGGATGGATGGATGGATGGATGGATGGATGGATGGATAGTGATGAAGGTGGATAGGGATGATTGATGGATGGACGGATTTGAATGACGGATTTGACGGACGGATTGATGGATGGACGACGGATTTTGACGGATGGGATGGAGTGACGGATGCATTTTAATGATGGATTTGGATGGATGGATGGATGGATGGAATGACGATGGATGGATGTGATTTGACGATGACGGATGGATGGATGGATACGGATGGATGGATAGATGGATGGATAGATGAATGGAATGGATAGATAGGTAAGATGGATAGGATAGGTATAGATAGATAGATAGATAGGATAGGATAGATTAAGATAGATAGGTGTATTTTGAGATAAGATAGATAGATAGATAGATAGATAGATAGATAGATAGATAGATAGATAGATAGATAGATAGATAGATAGATAGATAGATAGATAGATAGATAGATAGATAGATAGATAGATAGAACAATGAGGACAGTAGGGTCTGAGCCAAGAAGCCTTCTGCTATAGTGGAAGACCTGGGCTCCCATCTTCAAATCTTTTAAGGAAATCAACTATGACCACTTGTGTTGTGTATGCACAGGGACACCCGCAGGTAGGTAGGGTTGGCTGTAACTGCATGGGTTAGACTGCTACAGTTATGTTTCTGGAACCTTGCTACATTCCTAGTGCTTGCAGAAACAGAAAATATCTGAATTATTGAGACAAGGAACTGGAATAACTCAGCTGGGTTCATGAGAAGGTAACTGAGAAATATGGACTTGTAGAGGTTATTCCACTGGGATGTGAGAAAGTAGGATTATTGGCAGCCAAACCAATACTTTTCTTTCTCCCTTATCTCTCTCCCCCACTCCCAAAGCTCTTGCTGGAGTGTCCTCAGTTTGTGTGAACAGTTTGTAAAGGAAAACGGCACAGCTTGCGCCTGCAGGTGATGGGAATGGCCTACGCGGACTGTGATATTGCTTCTTCTAAAAGGGCAATGCTGGGGGTCTCTGAAGAGATTAGTCACACCATATTACTGCCATTGGTGAAGCAGGGAGGAAACAAGAGCTCTAGGAAGTCTGGACCCGTTTGTGTCCTCATAATACTGACACCAAGGATGGTGATACGTTTATTCACTCAGAGATATAGAATTAGCAGACAGAAAAAGAAAACAGAATCAATTCATAGTTACAATTTGTCTAAAAACTAACAGAGGGAACAATATTTTATATATATATATATATATATATATATATATATATATATATATAAAATTTAAAATATTAAATAATGTTTGTTAAAAAAACTGACAATAATGGCCATTATTGATGTAAATTCTAATAATACAAAATAGGTAAAAGAGTCCGGATGAATGGTTGCTGTTACAAATATCTTCAATTTTCCCCACAACATAAAAGTTGAATTGGCATATTATTAATATCTTACCAAGAGTGATTATCCATTTATCTCTTTCCCTTGAACCCCCTTTTCAATAAAACATATATAATATATCATGTAGGCCAGTGATGGTGAACCTTTTTGAGACAGAGTGCCCAAATTGCAACCCAAAACCCACTTATTTATCGCAAAGTGCCAATGCGGCAATTTAACCTGAATACTGAGGTTTTAGTTTAGAAAAAACGGTTTACATGCTCCCGCCAGGTGTGAGTTACTGGGGCATAGTGCTTGGAGGAGGCAACTGTGCAACGCTTCAAATGGGTGAATCACGACCCTAGGAGAGTTTACTCAGAAGCAAGCCCCGTTGCCAGCAACTGAGCTCACTCCCTGGTAAAAGGATAGAGTGCTCAAAGTTTCAGCCCTAGATGTGTGTGTGTGGGTGTGGGTGTGATTTTCCGCCCCTTCACATGATGGACTCTGTGCATGTGTGCCCACAGAAAGGGCTCTGAGTGCCACCTCTGGCACCCGAGCCATAGGTTCGCCACCACTGATGTAGGCTATTGATAATTTATATACATAATTTCAGCATCCATTTTACTATTATTCCTTCTTATGGAGTAATGTAAATAATATGTTTTCCATTAACTTGAAGTTCTTTGATTGGACACTTATTCACAAAGTTCATTTATGTTTGAATTCTGCTTTGAGAATGGGTGGCCGTTTTTCTTCCTAGTGTCTTGTTTCATCTACCAACTTGAGTGGTCAGTGGGGAGAAGGTCTAATGCGGGGGGGGGGATTTTTAGATCATTGACTCATTCATGGAATCCTTGACCCCCCCAGGCATGTGAAATAAATAATTAATGGGCAGCCCCATCCATGAGCCAGGCACCCTGTCGCGGTACTGTGGCTGCAGCTGGCCTTTCCCCCGCATTATGTCCTTGCTCTTTGCATATGCCCAGTAGCAGCAGCATTACTCAAATTAGTCTGGTCTTTCCCCTTTTTGATTTGGGAATTAGCTGGGACCAGATCTGCGATGTGAGAAGGTGAGTAACAAGATCTGCATCAATGTTTACAAAGATTGCTCCCTTTAGAAATCCGCATGAAAACCAGAAGTAAGAAGGTTTACAATTTGATTACGGATTAAACATGATAGAAATACACACACAAAGCTGCAAAACATACATGCAAGAAGACTAGAATGTAAATTAGGCCGACCAGACGTCCCGCTTTTGGCGGGACAGTGCCACCTTAAAGCAATTTGTCTCACGTCCCGCGAGTTTTTTCAAGTGTCCCGATTTTTGGAAGGCTGCTGCACTGCCTTCTGGGGCGCAAGGCAGTGCAAGGGTAGCTCTCCTGCGCAAGATCGTGGCTGCAGAACACGAGCCTTCCTGAAGCTCCCATTTCCCGCCTCTGTCACAAGGCGGAAACCCGGGAGGCGCCCTGAGGAAGGCAGTAAGGCCCTGGTGGCTGCACGTGCATGCCAGATGTATGCAGCGTATTACCCGCGACGCCGCCTTACTCAATGCCTGTCCCAGTTTACAAAGGTGACCATCTGGTCACCTTAATGTAAACAGAAGTGATTGATAGAGGGGATAGAAGAGGGTGTTGAGCGAAGGGCAATATTTACCAGTCCAGAAGGTTGCTAGATCCAGGTTGGGAAACTCTTAAAGATTTGGGGGTGGAGACTGTGAAGGTCAGGGACCTCAGTGGGGTACAGTGCCACAGAGTCCACCCTCCAAAGCATCCATTGTCTCCAGAGGAGCTGATTTCTGTAGTCTGGAGATGAGCTGTAATTCTGGGGGGATCCCCAGGTCCCACCCGGAGGCTGGTATCCCTCTGTGCTGTTACTGTTGGGCCCACTGAACAAGATCAAATGCAGCCATCTCTAACAGGTCAAATAGCATCCCCCAGCTCATTTTTCTTCAGGGCGACAGTACAGGAGAAAAGACTGAAGCTCCTTCAGTGTGTGCACATGGTTCTGGTGATGAGGGTAATGTTTAATGAGCTAAGAAAGTGTTATGAACTATGTAGAGTTTGAGACACTTGCATATTTGTATATAGATTTTCAGTCCTATGCATGGTTGCTTGGAAGCTAATCAGACTTTCTTTGAGCAAACATGCATAGGATTGGGGGCTGTAGAAGAAGAAGGAGGAGGAGGAGGAGGAGGAGGAGGAGGAGGAGAAGGAGAAGGAGAAGGAGAAGGAGAAGGAGAAGGAGAAGGAGAAGAGTAGTAGGAAGAGTTTGGATTTATATCCCCCTTTCTCTCCTGTAGGAGACTCAAAGGGGCTTACAATCTCCTTGCCCTTTCCCCCTCACAACAAACACACTGTGAGGTGGGTGGGGCTGAGGGAGCTTCAAAAAGCTGTGACTAGCCCAAGGTCACCCAGCTGGCATGTGTTGGAGTGCACAGGCTAAACTAGTTCCCCAGATAAGCCTCCACAGCTCAAGCAGCAGAGCCGGGAATCAAACCCGGTTCCTCCAGATTAGAGTGCACCTACTCTTAACCGTTACGCCACTGCTGCTCCTCCTAATAAGTAGGAAACTTATTAGGAGAGGCCTTTCCATCTCTCCTAGTGTCAGATAGTTGTCAACCTCCATCTGGTGGCTGAAAATCTCCTGGGATGATACCTTTAGGCAAGAGAGAACAGCTCACCAGGAGAAAATGGCTGCTTTGAAAATGGAATCTGTAGCATTATACCCCATTGAAGTCCCTCCCCTCCCCAAACCCCGCCCTCTTTAGGCTCCACCCCCACAATATCCTGGTATTTCTCAACCCAGAGCTGGCAACCCTATTTCCTTGAGCTGGTACCTGTATGTGTCTTTAAGACAAAGGCGATAGATCATTGTTCTTCACCCCTTGCTCTCTCCCTCTATTAGTTCATGGCGTACTTGTGGCAACTATTAATTGCTTCCTGAATTTAAAACGCATGAATAAAATAGTTTGCTGGGGAATGAGTTCGGGGGCTAAATGCTTTGCTGCTGTTAATGCCATGTTGACCCTGAACCTTGTGGATGCAACAAAGTGCGCGCTCTCCCTCTCTCAAGAAATTTACCAGAAGCCATTTCAGCAAGAGGTGCCCATTGTAAATCCTTAAGTAATGTGATGTAGGAGAGCCGATTAGGTAATAGTTTTCAGTAAACCTTCTGGGTATGAATCCCTTCTGAGAACCTTTCAACCGTTATGAATGTGGCATTGCATGCTGCCCTCTGCGTTCGCCAGAAACTCACACCTGCCTTCCTGGATCTTTTAAATGATGGTTACTACTTTTCATCACACCCAGATGTGTTCATGGCCAAGTTTTCCTCCCAAACAAACGCGGAATGAAATTGCTCCCCTTCGTTCACTGCCCAGGTTTCCCCTGTAACATCAGATATTCCTCAGATATTTCCCAAATGCTCAATATGTGCCAGTTGTTCTCAGAATATTTGATATTAAATAGCAAGCCTTCATTGGCATAGACAACGGTACAACAATAATAAAAAACGGATTAAAAAGCATATACAATACAGGAATTAAATGTTAGGTCGAAGGAAATCTACTGGCGTTTAGTAATTTCCAGGAGAAAGTCTGCCACTGTCATACAGAGAGAAGGACCAGGGTTGTCCAACAAGTAGTGTAATCTAATTAAATCAGGGAGATGGGGTAAATGTAAAGGAGTAAGATTCACATACTTGGATCTGATTTCCTTGAATCTGAGACAGTGTAGTAATTGGTGGGCCAGAGATTCAACTGAGCCATCATTACATGGGCACAATCTTTTAGCCTTTTCTTGCTTATTAAATCTGCCATGTAACAAGGCAGAAGGCATAACATTAAACCTGGCGAGCATTATGGCTCTCCTTTGAGCAGGGTTTATTAAGCAATAGAATATTTGATATATGTATTTGGCATAGAGTTGCCCGACACATACCTGGAGTCTACTGGAGACTTTGGAGAGCAGGGCATGGAGGGAAAAAGATGATGTTGAGGTGCAAACCGATGTTGTTGATGTGCAAACCTGGAAATGATGTCATCGACACTCTCGGATGTTGCCATTCTCTAAAGAGAATGGTGAACCCCTAGAACTTTGGTGATGTTACTTCAGGGTTTTAAACAGAAGTGACTTCGACAGTCAACAACTTCTTTCTATTCCCCCCTTCTCAATTTTCCCTTCTGCTCATTCAATCAGCACTGGAGGATGGGTGGCAGCACCCACCACAAGGAGTAAATTTGCAACCCTAATTCAGTATCCAGTGATGATGGATATCACTGTTTGATATTTAATGGTTGATTTATTTGTTTATTTGTTTCTGTCCCATCTTATCTCCTTGGAGTCAAGGCAGTGCAGCAGCCAGATTATGAAGCCACAAATTATAATAGTCCAGTTAATAAAATCAACAGATTAAAATACACATCCTCAACTACTGTGGTAAGCCATTCCAAAGTACTGAGCCCAACACTGAAAAACCCTACAAAGGTTGTAGCCATATGGAAAATCCTAAAACAACGCACTTTAAGAAGAATGACTGAAGAACATAACTGGAGCAAGGGAGTATAGAGGCATGTATGGTTCTGTAAGTATAAGGGCCTTGAGTAGGGATGCCAATCATCAGGTGGCACCTAGAGATCTCCCACTATTACAATTGATCTCCAGATGACAGAGATCTGGAGCAAATGGTTGCTTTGGAGGATGGACTCCATGGCATTGTATCCTACTGAGGTCCTTGCCTTCCTCAAGCTGCACCCCCAAAATCTCTAGGTATTTTTCAACCTATAGTTGGTAACACTAGCCCTAGGCCATGAAGGACTTTAAAGGTAATAACCAGCACTTTGGCCCTTGACACAAATAGGGCAGTTGATACAGTGTTAGAGTAGTGTGTTCCAAGTGGTTGGCCCCAGAAAGGAGCCCCACTGCCACATTTTGTACTCTTTGGACCTTCTGATGTATCCTCAAAGGCAGCCCTGTGTCATAAACTAAAACTGCTTTTTCTCCTTCGGGCCTACAGCCCAATTGAAAATTAGGCTGCAGGTTAGGATTGTAGTTCTATGAATTTAAGACAGAACCCATTTTTGAGGGGCCTGCTGTCTCTTGTATCAACTTAGCAAACCTGGGGAAATGCTAGCACCTTATTACTATCTTTGACACTCACCAGCGGATGTTCGTTCACAAGTGCGTGCTGGAGTGTGCAGATGTTTGCTGCTCACTGTCCAGAAAGCACCTGATGTTTACTCAGTAGCTCTGGTGGATTGTGACTAACTTTTTTTTTGTTGTGGTTCAGGCAGCTGCTACTGAGACTGCTGTCCTCACACTCTCTAATCACAACTATTCTATGCCAAATTGAATGCATGAAGAAGATAGCGTGGGTAGGAATGTCCAAAAATTGGCAGTGAACTTATTTGGCAAGCGAACACACATTTTTTTTCCAGTGGTGAAATTCTGTTTGGTTTTGATGTGCATTCATTTTTTCATCATTTCAATTCTTTACTAGGGTCATGGATGGATGGTTGGCCCAGGTATCTAAATAATATGTGTGTGCATCTGTGAGGGGGAGTAACTTTGACTCGGATAATAATAACTGTGTGTTGTCAAGTTGCAAACAACTCATAGGCTGTTTCCGCACGGGCAGAATACAGTGCCCCAGGGACACTAAAAACTGCGTCCCTGGGGAGGGGTTCGCACGGCCGATGCTGCTGGCCTCACCACCCCCGAGCAGCTCGAAGGCGCTGCTTCCGAACCTCGCTGCCTGAGCGAGGTTTTTTGGAAGCAGAGTCTTCCAACCGCTGCTGTGCGAATGGCAGCAGCTGGAAGGCGCCATTTCCCCCCCACCGTCTCAGAATGCCATACCTCTCCTCCTGACTTCTGGCACGTTGCAAAGGCCAGGGGACACGCCCCCCCTGGCCTGCGACTCCAGAGCTGCCGCTCCAGCCAGCGGGGGGGGGGAGTTTCCCTTGGCCTCTGCGATGTGCTGGAAGCCAGGAGGAGAGGTACGGCATTCTGTGACGGCTCAGCCTGTGCAAAGGCTGCGCCGCCATCTGCCGCCCTGCCAGGACCATCCGTGTGAATGGTCCTGGGGAAGGGGTGCATCGGCATTGTTTATGCTGACACATCCCCTCTTGGTGCCCGTGCGGAAAGGGCCTTAGTGTCCACATCCATGGGGCATTCCAGGTCAGACAAGAGCAGAGGTGCTTTGCTTTACCTTCCTTCATATAGCAACCCCAATTTTCCTTGGGGGTCTCCCATCCAAGTTCTGACTTGGGTTGACTCTGCCTAGCTCCCAAGGCCTGACAAGCTCAGGCAAAGCTGGGTACCTTGAGCTCCTTGCGTAAAACAAGGGATTGCTTTACTCTGTGTGGCAGGCCATTTGAAGGTGAAGTGCTAGATCTGCATAATGGAAGAGAGGCAGAGAAATAGCCCAGCAAACAGTTTGCCATTTCACAAGAAGCTGGGAACATTTACAGGGAGGTGTGTGGAGTAACTGGGTTTTTCAGTTTTTGAAAAGGTACTTAGCAGATAGTTATGAGTTCCAAATCAGGCAGAGATCAGTACAATATGTTTGAAGTCATTTGTGAGGAGCTGTTATGGGGAATGAAGGTGGACATAGGGAAAGGGAGGGGAGGAGGATTAACTGTCCCCTGACTGATCTGTAACTGCAGCTGCAACACCTCATTTCTTAAAAACACAATGTGTACATTCTGGGTTGTGCATGCATGCACTTTCTTAATGAAAAGAGAACAAAGTGTCAAAATTATCCACATCTTGCTCATACCAAAAAATGTACTATGTTGGATTTTTCCCCTTTTCTGTGTGTTTTGCTCCCTCTAGTGGTCACTTCAATAAAACATATCCAGTTTATTTATGAGCACTTTTTCTCATGTGGAAAAAACATGGGAGCAGCAGCTCCACCCTTGGATGCAGTGAATTCTTTTCTTGCCTTTCTTTCCAGCTAGTTGTGAAACAGGAGTCCTCCTTCCCACCACATGTTTATTATTGGTTAATAAAAGTGTGTGATACTTGTTTTAGATCTGCCTTACTCTGTGCTCTATCTGAGCCACCTCAAGCCCTGGGAGGTGCAGGAAAATGATGGGCAAACAAACAAGCAAGCAAACAAACAAACAATGTGCCACCTCTCAGTAAGAATTACCAGTTTGGCAAGAAGTTTACAACAAAATAATGTAAACAAAACAATTGAATAATAAAAACTCATGAAAAATGGCAGCAATTTAAACATGGTTTTTAAAAAATTCCTGAATAATTTGGATTCAGGTCTAATGGACTCATTTTTTTAAAAGGAATCTAGATATTCTCAAAATAGAGTTTGGGACTATCTAGGTTCTGCCTTCCCCCATCAAATCCATTAGACCTGAATCTGAATTTTACTGATCCCACTTGTAGTACTATCAACCACAGTAAATTACAAACAACCAAGACAAAAATCAGTAGAAATGAAGCCATTGGATTTCCTTGTAAAATGATGATTTAATCAGGAGCACTCATGCAGTGCTCCAGGAGCTTTTTCTTACTGGGACCACTTGATGTGGAATGCCAGGTGAGAAGTAGCATTTATCATCCTCTCACCTCTCGAAGGTGAGACCAATTTGACAGATTCAGAGACCTTTATTAGGCATATACAGCAGTGGTGGTGAACCTTTGGCACTCCAGATGATATGGACTACAATTCCCATCAGTACCTGCCAGCATGACCAATTGGCCATGCTGGAGGGGCTGATGGGAATTGTAGTCCATAACATCTGGAGTGCCAAAGGTTCGCCACCATGGATATACAGCATGGGAACAAAAGGAAAAAGTAAATCCAATAGAGAACAGTGAAAATAGTGTGACCAGAATCCAAGGGTACCTAGTTCAAAGTGTGCAGCAAAAATTTGGCTATGATTTCCATTATTTCAGCCTCTGTGTTGTTGAGCAGAAGAGTCATCTTTGCATTGGTAGAGAGATCTGTGAACTCAGCCGAGGTTATGGCAGAGAAATCGGGCCAAAAGCTGTTATACTTTGGGCAGGGGGGCAAGATGTGTTCAAGAGAGTCAGTATAGGAAAGGCAGAGAGAACAATGTCGATCATGCCAAGGGATGTTTGAGAACCGACCCTGAAGTAAAGATGATGGAAAGGAATTGCATCTTGCTCTTGAAAATGCCCATCTAAGCAGTGGCGTAACTAGGCAAACTGGAACCCTGGGCAAAACCTGAGTTTGATGCCCCCCAGGCGCATGCCCAATACAATCTTGCCACGCGACCCCTTAGAACGCTACCCCCCCCAGTGGCGTGATCTTAGGCAAAACCCCTATATGGGCAGCTACCCTCTCCCCACTGTGGGACCAGCAATGCTAATTTTTTTTTATTACACCAGGTATTGTTTCTAAAGTCACCATCACATTTATAGAACATCCCCCCAACTCACAAATCTGAACACAGCTAAATGTGGCCATGCCACACAGCAGAAATAATTTTTTTGAAAACATTTCTCAAAATGCTTTCAAAATGTTTTATTACTGCTATAAAACATTTTATGGTGTTGTATCCAGTACCCCCAATTGGGGAAAACAGCATCACTTTCAATGTTTCAAAGGAGAATCTGGGCTCCCTAGTTTAAACAAGGCTGATTCCGCATGGGCCTAAAACAGCGGTGTGAAAACTGTGTGAAAAACAAGTGCATAAACCCTTTTACACCCATTTTAAACCCTTTTTACACCATTTTCACATTGTTTTCATTACACTAGCTGTTTCTTGGCCCATGCGGAATTGCAGCCCAAGAGTGATGCTGGAATCCACCCCCAAACAGCATCATCATTTTTTCAATGGTAATTGTTTAGTAAACTAGGGATTTTGCCCAGATTCTCCTTTTAAATCCCACCTTTAAAGGGGAGAATCTGGGGTTCCCCAGATTTAAATAACATTGGAAGTGATGCTATTTTGGGGTTGATTCTCCCCCACCCTGAAACAAGCATCACGGTTGCAATGTTTAAACAGGGACCTCAGATTTTCCCTTTAAATCCATGTCAAAGGCGGGGGGATTTTAAAAAGGAAAATCTGGGGAAATTTGGGGAGGTGCCTGCTGCCTGGCAGGTGCAATTGTTACAACTAGCAGCACCAAACTTCTTCAGGGGTGGTATCTTTAGGAGACTTCCCTAATGATACCACCCAGGTTTGGTGAAGTTTGGTTCAGGGGGTCCAAAGTTATGGACCCTCAAAAGTGTAGCCCCCATCTTCTGTTAGCTCCCATTGGAAACAATGGATGATGGGGCACCCACTTTGGGAGTCCATAGCTTTGTACCCCCTGGACCAAACTTCACCAAACCTGGGTGGTATCAGTAAAAGAGTCTCCTGATGATACCTCCCAGGTTTGGTGAAGTTTGGTTCAGGGGGTCCAAAGTTATCGACCCTCAAAGGTGTAGCCTCATCTTCTCCCATTGGAAACAATGGGGGATGGGGCACCCCCTTTGGGAGTCCATAACCTTGGACTCCCTGAACAAAGCCTCACCAAACCTGGGTGATAGCATTAGGAGAGTCTTCCAAAACATTCCTGAAATTTTGGTGCTGCTAGCCTAAAAACAGCGCCCTCTGCAGGCCAAAAATGGAAAAACACTAAAAATACAAAAAATCCCACAAACAAACCTGCGCCCCCCACAGGGCTGCGCCCAGGGCAACTGCCCACTTTGCCCAATGGGAGGAATGCCTCTGCATCTAAGTTTATGGTTTGGGAGTTGGTTCAGATAGTGGGCAACACAGAGCTTTCGGGGAATAATCCCAAAGTACAAGGGTGAACAAGAACTCTGTGCCTTGCTCAGAAAGTATTGAAATTCCTGATCAAATAATTTACTTTTTAGTTGGTGAAAAACCTCATTAGCAGTGACCATGAGCAGGGAGTCCCAGGCAAGGCCCAATGAGGAGATCTTAGCCTCGATTAGTAACTACTAGTCAGAGGTCTGGAGCTCATGCATCACTAGTTGGACTAAGCTGTGCAAGTCAGAGTGGAAACAGAAGTGTACCCAGAATTGTTGCAACCCACACCCTGGTTTCCAGAAGGTGCTGTCCTGCCTCAAGGCAAAGGACTGCATAGGGGACGCAATGTGGGAGTCCAAAGATTCTGGGGTGGCCATACCCCAGAATGCCCCCGGAATGCCCCAGAACACCCTGGCTATGCCCTGCACTGGTGCGCACCTGGTCAAGGCGCCCCTTGGGTGCTACGCATCTGGTGTTAAATATTTTCAGGGCAGCCGGGATGAAACTGCTGCCAATTGAGGTAAAAAAATTCAGGACAGCAGCAGAGGCACATTTGCTACCCTCCAGGGCCTTTTTTATTTAGCCCAGCGAGGCTTATGCAGCAAGACAACCCCTAGGTATTTAAGGGTTTGACAGGTAAACCTTTCCAGACCTCTGCCAGGGAAGCTTAAAGCCTACAAGATCAACCTTTACACTTTTTAATTTCTTATCTTTATCATTTGCTTCTTTATTATACGAACTTTACAATGTGGACTTTACTTTTTAAAAAGTTTGATGGCATGTTTGCTACAAAAGTATTCTTATTTCTGAAAAATGGTGAAATAGCTGAAACTCTGAAATTTGTGCCAGGAATACATTATGATTTAAAAGTGAACTACAGAAATGCCAACAAGTAATTAAGTGAGGAGGCAAGATTGTAAATCTCCCAATCCTATCAAGTGACAGCTGCAAATGTTCCTTTAAAAAAAAAATGGAAAAATAATTCTGCTGTTGCATCCACTGCCATATTTACCTTTCAGATATTTGTTTTGTAAATTAGTTTTTATTAAAGTATTTTGAATATACAAGAGTAAATAATACAATATTCACATTCATTTCTATTAATATTTATCGTGTTACAATAGTTCATTTCATTTTTTACCATCAAAAGTATCCATCATTTAAATATTACTGTCAGATTTTATATACTAAGAGCTACAAAAGTATATATATATATTTACCCCTTCCCCCTTTTTCCCCTTACCTCTTATCATTCAAATTATCTGACTTATTTTTACCTATTTTTATTATTTTATCTGTATTGATATTTTAACAAGACTTTTAACAAGACTTTTAACAATATTTTAACAAGATATTTTAACAAGATTATATTTTAAGAAGACATTGAATAGGCATTGTTTGTTGAACCAAGATTTTGATACAGAGATTTGTAAAATGTAAGGTTGGATTCATCTAAAAGAGAATTGGTAATGCAGCCAAATGTTATGTTAACAGGAGATTGAGCAAGGATTTTGGGGTCATCTGGGGTAGTCTTAAGAAGGAGGAACTATGAGAATAATTTTTTTATTTTTGGAATTATCTCTTGGGACTTTTTTTAAAGTCCAATATCTATTTTGGGACTATTCTACTAATAGTTAATAATATTATTATAATACTAATTTTTATAGTTTATATTAATATTAATACAGAAATATACTAATAGTAATATTTTATTATGTCCTTTTACTTTTTTATTTCCTCACCTTCGTACTATTAAAGCTAATGAATTCTGACATTTTTCTTTTCTTTTTAACCATTCTTTTCTTTTTAAATAATGTTTTTACCTTGAATTTCATAAAATCAAGAAGATTAAGAAATTGGTACTCAATGGGTTGAGCTGTCTAAATTACTTGACTTATGAAAAAATTTAAATTTTTGATTTATAAATCTTGGTTGATGCGCTGAAATATTATATATGGAATAGTTTATAAAATTGTTGTTTTAAAATATTTTTGAATATTGTTGAGCGTTTTGGCTATGGAATAGTATAAGTGAATTTTTTTAATAAAATATTTAAGCAAAGAAGAAAGAATAGAAAGACAATAATGGCATCAGGGGAATGCCAAAAAAATAAGCAAAAGGAACAACAATGAATAGAATGTCCTAGAGGTAATAAATAAGCTTTCAGAAACATTGATACAGCAAATTCAAACAGTTACAAATGAAATTAAACAATCAGAGGAAAGAACTCAAGAAAAAAATAGACAAGCAGAAGAGAGTACACAGGAAAAGATAAAAAAGAAGTTATAGGCATAAGACAGGAGAATTTTTTAAAAAGATACAAGCAAATCTTTAAATTTCTTATGTATTTAAACAATCCTCGAATGCCGCCGAATATATATAAGTTGATCCGAATACTTTGCATTTGGATCAGTTTGTATTCGGGCATAATGTATTTGGGCCAAATGTGGCCCGAATATGCCACGATTCATCCATTTTTGATGATTTGGGATACCCGAATCACCAAGCCTAGGAGAAATAATGATATTCAAAGATATAAATTAAGTAATGGATCAAAAAAAAGGGATGTCCCCCAAAATACTAAAATAAAGGAAGCAAGCTTCCCCAAAATGTGCCTAATTACATGGGAATGTTACAATTGAAAGGTGCTTGGAGGATAAAAAATCTGAATACTAGTGACTAGCTGGATAGTCATTTTACTGACCCTGAAAAGATGAGAGTCAATCTTGAGCTGGCTACCTGAAACCGATCAAACAGGTTGTGAGCAGATAATACCTTGTTACCCTGGAATTATTAAACCATGGGCTCAATCTCCATATTAAGAACTAGAAAATCTAATGGAAACCCAGTGTTTGCTTTTGTAATAAACCATGCCAGCTGGGAAATGATTTATTTAAGATCAAACTGAGAAGTGCAGTTCTATCACTTGAATGGTGAAACCCAGTTCCCATCATATTCTCTTTACCACTCATTCCAAGGAACTTTTTGCAGCCTGTGTGTTCAACTTCTAGGGATCGTATTTTGTCAGTTTTTAAAAGGCCTGTGCTGGCTGACCATTTGCTTATGGGCCGAGTTCATAATGACTGTGCCCAGTGGTGGATTCAGCCTATTCGCACCTATTCGGTAGAACCGGTAGCTATTTTTTTGTCTAGTTCAGAGAACTGGTGTAATCCCACCACAGAGTCCTTTTGGAACCGGTTGTTAAATTATTTGAATCCTACCACTGACTATGCCCTGATCTGGATGGCACAGGCTAGCCAGATCTCATCAGATATATACCACATTTCAAGGCCATTTGGGGCTGTAATGGGAAGGGGACTGTAGGGAAGTTATATTCCGCAGAATGAAAATTTCAATGGGATCTAGTGTGGGATGTGAAGGATGAGACTCTGAACCAGAGGTGGGATCCAGCAGGTTCTCACAGGTTCCCGAGAGTAGGTTACTAATTATTTGTGTGTGCCGAGAGGGGGTTACTAATTGGTGATTTTGCCTTGTGATTTTTGCCTTAGTTACGCTCCTCCTCTCAGCAGTAGCATGCAGAACTTGAAGCAGTCTAGCAGGAGGTGCACCAGCATGCGTGGCAGCCTGTGCCTGCGTGTATTCGTTTCCCGCCCGGCGCAGCGGCTGCGTCCTTGCCACAGCCCCTCCCAGGAATGCCCTGCCCCCGGAATGCCCGGCCATGCCCCCGTCATGCCCCACCCAGCCCCATTGGCACTACGTTACAGTTTGAATCCCACCACCATGGGAACCTGTTACTAAAATTTTTGGATCCCACCACTGCTCTGAACCCAACTTTCTTAGAGGGGTCTAATTCTGCTTGGAATGATGCTGCCGTATACACCCTTGATCTGATATCACAAATCAGCTTTCAGCAGTTATTTTGCTGGCTGAATTTGACGGAAGGGATTTTTTTGAAACTTCATTTTAAAGGTGGTCCCAAAACCGTTGACATCATTCTCTTTTCCTCCCTTTTAACCTCACAAGAACTCTGTGAGGAGGTTAAGAGGTGAGTGGAGTTCTGAACCTGGTTCTCCAAGATCCTAGTCAGAGACCGTACACCACAGTGGTTCTTGAAAGTACTTTGTAGTTACCTAATAGTAGTGACAACAGTGTGCTACATTTTTGATTTGACTTTGTATACTTCTGCCAGTGAGCTGGATCACAGGCCTTCTTTACCTTCCAAATACACTTTTTGAGTTGTGCTGTGAGTTTTGACACTAGGTGTACACATTTAGCAGGTTCCTCCTATCCTTTTCTTTCCTTTTATTTTTAAAATGACACTCCGTTCCCCGATCTCTCTAGGAATACCTGTGGATAGATTAATTGTAGCCCGGTACCTTTATCTCCTGGTTGAGGCCCGGTGGTGTAGAGCAATCACCTTAGCTAGGTGTAATGCCCTGCCTTCTTCCTTTAGCCTTGGACGCCACCTTGGAATTCCACATAAAGAAAGGAAATGCCTGTGTGGCATGGGTTCTGTGGAAACAGTATCTCATATGCTGTTGGATTGTCCTTTTTTATGAGATAGGTAGGAAGAAGCACATAATCCCCTTCCTGCATGGAAGTGAAGGCATTACAGATAAACAGAAGGTTATATGTCTTTTAGATAGCCACAACTACGAGCTGTTGGAAGCGGCGGCTAAATTTTTAAATGGTGTTATTTTAACTCGTCAGAAGTTGTAAAGGCTGTTATTATCTTGCAGTGTTAATGTGAAACTATTTATATGCCATTAAAAGGTATTCGAAATCGAAATGACACTCATGGTGGTAGCTTCAGAATTGTGCAACCTCCCAAACGCTGACACATTGCTCTGAGCAGGTACAAACTATTTCAAGCATGGCATGTTTCATGGCTTGCATAGACCTGGAATTTCTCTTCAGTCATTGCAATTGTCAGCTCCTGAAGGTGCTTGGGTTTTGGAGTGGAGCCCCATGGGGTCAAGTGGTGGACCCAAGTATCAAGGGCAGTGGTGGGATCCAAAAATTTTAGTAACAGGTTCCCATGGTGGTGGGATTCAAACTGTGGTGTAGCGCCAGTGGGGCTGGGCAGGACACGATGGGGGCGTGGCTAGGCATTCTGGGGGCGGGGCATTCCTGGGTGGGGCTGTGGCAAGGACGCAGCTGCTGCGCCGGTCCTTGGGCGGGAAACGAATGCACGCAGGCGCAGGCTGCCACGCACGCCAGTGCACCTCCCCCTAGACTGCTTCAAGTTCTGCGCGCTACTGCTGAGAGGAGGGGCATAACTAAGGCAAAAATCATGTGGCAAAATTACCAATTAGTAACCCCCTCTCGGCACACACAAATAATTAGTAACCTACTCTTGGGAACCTGTGAGAACCTGCTGGATCCCACCTCTGATCAAGGGGTTGATGGAAGCACTAAAGGAAAACACTGAGCCAAAGTGAGAACTGTGTTTTCTGTGATATAAGCTTTCATGCCCTAGAGTTCACTTCTTCATACGCATCTGATGACGTGGATTCCACTCTACAAAAGCTTATGCCATAATCTATCAGTTAGTCTTTGGCCATTTCTGCACGGGCCCCCGGGAGCGCCAGAGTGCCGGTGTACATGACCCCGGCGCTGGCCTAGGGCCATTTACACAGTTGTGCACTTGTGGCCCTGGCGCTCCCGCACCCCTGTGGCACAGTGCCTCTGCATGAGGCATGCCGCTTTTGTTTTTAAAACTTACCCTCTCTTCCTGCATCACTCCATCAGGACGAGGGGACATGCCCTGTGGCCCTGGCAACGCCCCAGGGGCTGGAGGACAGGAGGCATGTCCGCTTGTCCCCATGGAGTGATGCAGGAAGAGGGGGTAAGTTTTAATAACAAAAGCAGAGGGCCGAAAAATGGCGTCTTCCACCAGGTGCCATTTTCTTGGCCTCGAGTGGAAGCTGCTGTTTTCTAAAAGCCTCACTCGTTGAGCGAGTCAGCAAAACACCGTTCGGGGGAGAAAAGAGCAGCACTGTCTCGATTTGGAGGCAGCAGCTGTGCACAGTTCCCCCCCCCACACACACACGGTGTTTTTACCGGGCCAACACCGGTAATGTTGGCCAGTGGAGAAACAGCCTTTAAATTGAATGTCTCCTTGTTGTTTTGTTGAGGTCCCTTTTCTTTCCAAATCCCACCTTCACTAAGTTCCACCCCCAAAATCTCTTAGAATTTCTCTGTCATGCCCCCACAGAGGCTTGTGTTATTTCCCCTTTAAGATTCAGTTTTCCCCACAGTTGATATGGTTTTCCTTTATTGTTAAGTCTTCTATGGGAGGGTATTTTAGTTAGCCTCTGCCCCTTTAAGACTTTTCCCAGTAGGCAGTTTCCTTTCCTTACCCAGCCACCCTGTTTAAGTTTAGTCAGTCTCAATGAGGTGCTAAGGGAGGCTGGTGTCCGCAATATTCGTGACGTCCATATGTTTATATGGTGGTCCAAAGAGAACAAGCCAAGTTTATCAGCAGTTAGAGCAAAGACAAAGACTAACAGAGCTGTAAGGAAGCAAGAGAAAGTGAACTATCTGAAAGCAGCCAGAAGATGACACTGTCTGCAGCTTCTAACATCCTGAAGACAAGCAAGTACTCCGATTAGTTAGATCCAAGGGAGGAGTTAGGGTCTTGTTTCTTTCCATTAATAAAGCCATTATAAGAACTGTTGAAACTGGCTTGTGTCTCCCCCGTTCTGTCCTAGCCAAGAACAGGGCACGTCCAACTTGGGGGGCAGAACAAACTCTACTTGGGTTCTGACCGTCGTCGTCGTCGTCGTCGTCGTCGTCTTCTTCTTCTTCTTCTTCTTCTTCTTCTTCTTCTTCTTCTTCTTCTTCTTCTTCTTCTTCTTCTTCTTCTTCTTCTTCTTCTTCTTCTTCTTCTTCTTCTTCTTCTTCTTCTTCTTCTTCTTCTTCTTCCTCTTCCTCTTCCTCTTCCTCTTCTTCCTCCTCTTCCTCTTCTTCTTCTTCCGTCTGCATCTGTGTCTTCTTCTTCATCATCATCATCATCATCAAGGCTGGTTACTCTGTCCAGAACAAAATACCCATCTCCCTTATAGTGTACCGTAAATGGAAGTCAGACCACAAAAAGTCCAAGACTTGTGTAGGGTGACAAGTCTTGAATGTCTAAAACGACTTTCTAACGTCTTTAGAAAGGAAGGCCCATTAGCTGTCCCATCACCATGAAAAGAAGGGAGGGCAATGGGTCAGTGGAAACAGAGGGCAATGTGTGTGATGTGAGGGCAATGGAGAGATAAGGAGTGAACCATGGTTCCGTGATAGAGCATTTGCTTGGCATGTAGAGCATTTGGTTGGCATCTAGGTGCAATCCCCAGCATCTCTAGTTAAGGATCAGGCAGTAGGTCCATGTGAAAGACCTCCACCTGAAATCCTGGGGAGCTGCTCCCAGTCGAAGTAGACAGTGTTGACATTGATAGGTCGAGGTTCTGATTAAGTATGAAGCAGTATTGTATGTTCAAGAACACTGTGGTAGATGAGGCCGCCACCACCCCAAAATCTTCTGTCCTGAGGCTACCATCTCAGCCTTGTCTCACTGTAGAACTATCTCTGCTGCTGCAAGATACCATTTAAATAGAGCTATTAATTCTTGGGTCACTCATAGAAGTATCTTTATGTTGGCCGAAAGTGCTGTCAAGTCACAGCTAATTTACGATGACCTCACAGAGAGAGTTTTTTTCAGCATTTATTTATTTATTTATTGACTTTAATATGCTGCCCTATCCCCGAAGGGCTCAGGGCGGTGTACAGGTAAAACATCAACTAAAAACATACATATAGTTTAAAACAACAAGCATCTTAAAACATCGTCCCACGAATCCCTTACGAAGCCCTCCTAATGAAGAATAGTGGGTCCTGATGGTATTGGGCCCATGGGGGTAAAGAGGAGGGGGCTGGGGCACCCTCAGCGGCTGGTCTCTCCAAAGGCCCAGTGGAACAACTCAGTCTTACAGGCCCTGTGGAAATCCCCAAGGTCCCGCAGGGCCCGGACAGTTGGAGGGAGAGTGTTTCACCAGGCTGGCGCCAGAGCCATAAAGCCCCTGGCTCGAGTGGAGGCCAGCCGCATCATTGAGGGGCCGGGGACCTCCAGTAAGTTGGCCTCTGCTGAGCGCAGAGGTCGAGTTGGGACATATGGGGTAATGCGGTCCCGAAGGTACGAGGGTCCCAGTATAACAAACAGAAGTGATTTGCCATTGCCTGACTCCGTGTAGCAACCCTTGAGTTTCTTGGTAGTCTTCCATCCAACTGCTAACCAGGGTTGACCTTTCTTGCGCTCCGAGATCTGATGAGATCAGGCTAGTCTGCGCCATCCCGGTCAGGGCAATCTTATACTGAATTAATTGTTGCAGATCTGTGATCCCTACACATAATACGGGTTTGAAATACGATCCCGCTGTGACTAATTAAAAATATGCTAAGTGTGCTTAATCAGACGTAATTTGCAGATTGTGATAGTATTTCTTTCCCTAGTATGCATGCACAGGATTTCAGCCAGCAAGTCTCTTTTGGAGAATGCTTCAGTGCGTGTTTCTCTGGCAATTGTGAAACTGCTGAGCTAGACTTTAGAGAAGGCGTACAGCAGGGTCTTTGCACATGGCCGTGTGCATGAAAAACGTCTTTTCTAGGAGACTTGGATCCACTGTCCAGTTGGGGTTTGAAACCGCCTCCTCTGGTTTGTAACCGATACCCCAACAGCTGTTTTTCATTCTAGAACTGAGATTTGGAAAACCAGCAGGCTGCACGTTTCAGCGATTGTTGGTTTTTTAAAAATTTTGCTAAATGGGAGGATGAACAAAAATAACTTTCCACCTGCCCCAGGGGGATGAGCTGATAAATGCAAAGATGAAAGATTAGATCATGAAGTCAGAGTCTAACTGGAAATGGATAACTCCATTTGACAATCCCTGGACTATTGCGGCCACTCTCAAGCAGCGTTTATTACAGTCAGCTTAAACAGCTGGTTTGCACAGCGACCTTATAGTTTACTCCAATTTCATGTTGTGTTTAATATATTATTATCTAGTGAATTGATGGCAACTAATTCCTATGGAAATGGTATTCAGTGGGCCTTGCCCTAAAAGGATACTCTCTTTTCGCTAATTAAACTTTTTCGTGATAAGAGAAGCCTGACAGTCGGTAAACGTCAACGCATGTCCATAGACAGTGGTGCTCTATGTCTTGAAAATGAGTGATTCCAGTCCTTATTCATAAACTGAAAGGTCTAGAACAGGGGTAGGGAACCTGCGGCTCTCCAGATGTTCAGGAACTACAATTCCCATCAGCCCCTGCCAGCAAGGCCAATTGGCCATGCTGACAGAGGCTGATGGGAATTGTAGTTCCTGAACATCTGGAGAGCCGCAGGTTCCCTACCCCTAGTCTAGAACAGGCAGGAATCCAGTCCTCACCTCGCTGCTTCTTTGTTGAGACTGAAGATCAACAACTCATTTCCAGTGTATCCAGTGGTGGGATTCAGCCGGTTCGCACCAGCAGAACCGGTTGCTAAAATGGTGCTTGTAAACAATCAGTTGTCAAATGATTTGAATCCCACCACTGAGTACATCCAATTCTTATTATGTTCTTCTCCACGATCTCTCAGTACATTCTGCTGAGCAACAACATACATAACATGAGAAGAAATGGACTCTCAAGCACTTCTCTGTTTATCCTGACTGGACCCCCAGATCATTGGAAGAACTTCACATCTGCCCCATGTCTCAGTTTATACCCCAAGGAGGTAGTCTCCACTTTGGTTAGGGGGATTAGCTGGAGACAGAGAAGGAAAGGGGATCATTGGAATCAATAACCTTTGTATCCTAGGATTGTCCTGGGTGAAAACTCTCAAATGAACTGGCAGATGTAGAATTAAAGCAGGAAACACATTTTAAGCAATGAACATATGCTCACATACAAAAGCTGACTAAGAGAAAAGGGAGGAAGTTGGATAGGGTTTCAGGAAAGGGTGACGGTTACCAGTCTTGAAGGGATGTTCAGGGAAAGCAGCGCTGAAGAGGAAAATGACCAGTGTTTCCAGGAGCAAAAGGAAACAGCGCACACCCAAGTGGGGGTACGTGTATGGATCCAGAATATACACACATACGAATGAGCAAAGTACCAATATTTATACCCTAACGTGGGTCCTGAGGCAGGATGAGGAAAGCCAGAGTAAAAGAATAGGTTGCTTTTCCAGGGTTCCAACTTAGGCCGTTTCCACATGGCCACAGTAAGGGTTGGGTCAGCGTACATGACGCCGACCCAACCCCTCAGGGACCGTTCGCACGAACGGTCCCAGAACCTCCCGGGACGACGGCGCTGTGCTGCGCCATCGTCAGGTCGACCTACCTGCTCTGTGGCCCTCTGGCACATCGCCGAGGCCAGGGGACACGCCCCCTGCCCTGCGTGACCGGTCCGGAGTTGCAGGGCAGAGGGGGCGTGTCCCCAGGCCTCGGCGACATGCCAGAGGGCCGCAGAGCAGGTAGGTGGACCGGACACGGGGGGAGGGAAGGCGCATTGGAAGCGAGGTAGGAAGTGAGGTAGGAAAACGGCGGCTTTGCGCTGCGAGGGCGGAGCGAGGGCAGCGCGGCTGCAAAGCAGCCGCACCCCCTATGCGAACAGCTCCCTGGGGATGGCGTTTTTGCCGTCCCCAGGGCGCCGTATTTGGCCCGTGCGGAAAGGGCCAAAAAGATACGAGAGCTTTATCAGGACCCAATAGAATGCCTAGGCCAGGGGTCTGCAACCTGCGGCTCTCCAGATGTTCATGGACTACAATTCCCATCAGCCCCTGTCAGCATGGTCAGTTGGATTAGATCATGAAGATTAGATCATGAAGCCAATTGGCCATGCTGGCAGGGGCTGATGGGATTTGTAGTCCATGAACATCTGGAGAGCCGCAGGTTGCAGACCCCTGGCCTAGACTATTCTCTTCAATACTCATTGATTTCTGGAATGGATACATATAGGGCACAGGTGTCAAACTCGCGGCCCTTCAGATGTTATGGACTACAGTCCCCATCATCCCCTGCCAGCATCATGCTGGCAGGGGATGATGGGAACTGTAGTTCATAACATCTGGAGGGCCTTGAGTTTGACAGCTATGATGTAGGGTAAGTAATTGGTTTTTTCCGCCTTTTTTATTATTATGGTTACTTTATTAAGATTTCATGAAAATACAGTTGGATAGGACATTACAGTGTTTTTTCCCCATTCATATTTCTTAATTACAAGATTAAAGTAGAAAAGAAAAAAGTGAAGAAAGAAAGAAAAACCAAAAAAAGAAGAAAAAGAAGAGAGAGAAAAAAATTACAATTCTAATTTCCGTCATTCGTTTTCTTGCAGTAGTATAATATGACTATTTAACACCTTTATAACTAACATTCTTTGGCTTCTATCTGTACATACTTTATTATGATCAAATAAGATTATTAACCAAACTACATGTTTTGGACAGCATATTTTTGTTCTAGATACTTAATCCATTTGTCCCACTGATTTTTTAATTTGTAAGTTTTTTCCAATGCTTCATTCCCTTGTATTTGAGCAATCTTTATTATCTGTAACATTTTCAAATGCCAATCAAATATAGCTGGAATATTTGAAGTTTTCCAGTTCTTTGCAAGCACTAGCCTAGCTGCTGTAGCTAGGTATTGAAATGTAAAACTCTTTTTCTTATCTATGATTTTGCTGCACATTCCCAACAAGTACAATTCGGGATTACGTTTTAACTATATATTAAGCATTCTTTGAACTTCTTTATGAATTTGTGTCCAAAACATTTTTATTCTTGAACAAGCCCACCATTGATGAAAAAGCGTACTGTTTGAAGATCCACATTTCCAGCATGAAACCGGATTCTTTGTAATGGGTAAGAAGAGAAGAAGAAGAAGAGTTTGGATTTATATCCCCCCTTTCTCTCCTGTTGGAGACTCAAAGGGGCTTACAATCTCCTTGCCCTTCCCCCATCACAACAAACGCCCTGTGAGGTGAGTGGGGCTGAGAGAGCTCCGAGAAGCTGTGACTAGCCCAAGGTCACCCAGCTGGCGTGTGTGGGAGTGCACAGGCTAATCTGAATTCCCCAGATAAGCCTCCACAGCTCAGGCGGCAGAGCTGGGAATCAAACCCGGTTCCTCCAGATTAGATACACGAGCTGTTAACCTCCTACGCCACTGCTGCTGGTAAGTAATGGTTCCTCCGAGTGCTGATTAGGGTGATACAATGGAGATTAGTTAGCCCCATTGTCCAGCTATGCACACTTTAGGGCCACGGGAAAAGTTCAGCTGTCAACCACCTTCTTGCTCAGGCTTGACACACAAGATAGATCCCAAAACTGTCTGAGAGGAATCCATTTTGTGGGGAACAGAGTTTTGTTCTGATGCCAGTCTTTGGTCCCCATGCCTTCTTGATGCCCCTTAGCAGGAGGAAGGGTCCGACTGCTTACAAAGGATGCCAACTACACTAGGGTCTGGGAAATCCAGGCTCAAATCCCTGTTCTGCTGTGGAAACTTGCTGGATAAATTTGGGGCAATCATATTCTCTTAGGGCCTTTCCCCACTCTCCCCTATCCCCCCTATGCCCCGCGCTGCTCTCAGCGCACGGCATCCCTGGCACACACACCAGCATCCCCATGACCCCGCGTTCTGTGCGGGGTCATCAAAAGGCGCTCTTGCAAGGGATGCCGCGCGCTGAGGGGGCGCAACAGCGGCAGCGTCGGGCCGGCTGCGCTGTCGCCGCCCCTGTCGTGGGGAGTGCCGGGGGACCCCGCGCTACTCTCCTCAAGTAGCATGGGGCTCAAGGTAAGTGGGGAAAAGCCCTTAGTCTAACTTATCTCACAGAGTTTATTTTATTTCTGCTATTTTATTAAATGTAATATCCAGCTTTTCCCAGCCTAACCGCCAGGCTCAGACCAGCTAACAAACCAAACTGTACCAATAAAACAATTCACACATTAAAAACAACATCCACGCACTACAATATTATCACAGGTGGCAATTTCTTCTTTAGATGGTGTAAAATGCCAATAAACTCTTATCCCACTTTAGTATACCGGATCAAGGAAGGGGAGGAGGAAGGGTGAATTTGGGAGGCCTGTAATGCTCAAAAGAAAACCATTGCTGGCCTCAACCAAAGGCCTGGTGCAGGGGTAGGGAACCTTTAACACTCAAAGAGCCATTTGGACCCGTTTTCCACAGGAAAAGAAAACACTTGGAGCCGCAAATAATTTTTGACATTTAAAATGAAGATAACACTGTATATATTGGGGTTTTTTTTACCTTTTACTCCGCTCATTCTGAGAAGCGCATGGATGCGCCCGCCCTGCTGCCTGCAGGGCGGGCAAGGATGAAGCCGGCGGCTCGGCCTTGCCAGCCGCCGGGAAAGCGCCTGCCCCGCTCCAATGGGGCGGGCAAGAGGGGAAGCCCGCGGCGTGGCCCAGCCGACCACGGTCAGTTGGTGTGCCCGTGCTGCTGCCTGCAGGGCGGGCAAGGATGGGGCCGGTGGCTCGGCTCGTGGAGCCGAAGTGCAAGGGCAGAAGAGCCGCATGCGGCTCTCGAGACACAGGTTCCCTACCCCTGGGAACATCTCTGGGGCCCGTTTCGCACACGCAGAATAAGTTGTAGATATGCAGTACGATAGAGTTACATCATAGAGCTTTGGATGAATATCGTTTCCATATAATGGAGTTGCTTCTAGTTTGCGGCATTGTTGACAATGACTCACTCTTGCCAGTGAGGCCCTACCCCATGGTAAGTCTTCCATAGGATTGCTGGATCCAGATTGGGAAACTACTGAAGATTTGGGGATGGAGCTTTGGGAAAACAGGACCTCAAGTGGGGTACAATTCCCCCCCAAGCATCTATTTTCTTCAGGGAAATTGATCTCTGTAGTCTGGAAAGGAGCTGTAATTCCAGGGTTTCCCCAGGGTCCACCTGGAGGCTGGAATCCCTAGTTGTCCACTTGTCATCTTTTGGCAGCCAGCCTTTTTTCCATCCATGCTGTTTTCCTAACCCAATAAAAGTTGTGGGAGTGCTCTTTGCCCAGATTGGTATGTGTAGAACCCTCAGCAGGGCAAATAGCGCTATTTGCCTTACTGAGGGTTTTGCACATACTAATGGGGTAAGAGTTTTCTTATCTGGGCAAAGAGCACTCACACAGCTGTTTCAGGTTGGGAAAGCAATGTGTTGGAGGGAAAGGAAGCCTGTTCTGCTTATATCCCATGGTGTCTACCCTATCTAAATTGGGCCCCATGTGCCTGGGGTCTCAGGGAGGAATTTGCAAATGTAAGTAGATTCAGAGGTGGGATCCAGCAGGTTCTCACCAGTTCCCGAGAGTGGGTTACTAATTATTTGTGTGTGCCGAGAGGGATCCGCTTTTCCGTTAGAAGTTCCATTAGGTCCAAAAATCATAAAGTCCTGTTGTTTCCTATGTGGCTGGTTAGCGAAGGTAGAAAACGGGGTAATTCTCCCTGTTGGGCTGTTTTAAAAACATGTTTTAGAAATATGGTAAAGTTCCTTGTTTAAGGAAAGTATATTTCTTTTGATTTCTAGAAACAAAATTAAGTATTTGAAAGTATTAAGTATTTGACAGGCAGTCAATTCGAGGAGAAGTGGTTGTTTCTGTTGGCAGTAGATGATAGGACTTGCTATAATGAGTTTAAATTATGGACAGAAAGATACCAGCTAGAAATTAGGAATTTTTTTACAGTAAGAGTTTTTTACAGTAACAGAGAAATTATTAATGCCCCGCCCCCAAAATGCCTGGCCACGCCCCCGTCGTGCCCCGCCCAGCCCCATTGGTGCTATGCCACTGTTTGAATCCCACCACCATGGGAACCTGTTACTAAAATTTTTGGATCCCACCACTGAGTAGATTACACAGACTGGACCTGGGCAGGGAGTTGTAATGTTTGGTTAGGCCTAAGATTCAGAGCAGTCTGCAATCTCTTCTTGTCATACCAAAGGTTTGACTCTGGTTCTCCTCTGTTGAAGCCCAGCATGTATTTAGCATACAGTTCCATCGTTGAAGAATGAAGTGTTGTTCAATCCAAACTGGAGAGACTACTTAAATGTTGTTATCAGTTCGAAGCATATTTTCCCCACCACTACCCCTGCCAAACTCTGGTCGTTAATTTTTAATTTACTAGATGCCTGCGCTGTTCTTGTCTAACTGCCTTTACCAAAGTGTCTTGCCCAGATGTGGTGGGAAAGGGTCCTTCTTTCTCCTAAACGGATGACTAGGAAGATGCATTCCTTGTAATCATTAATCTAAGCATACACAAAAGCTCTGTGGAAAAAATGCTTCAAATCTCCTGAGGGTACGTATAAATCAGGACTGGCTCGTAATATCTTTGTGCCCTCCGTGGAAGGCGTTGGTCTTCCCGGGGAAAGGGCATGGTTCTACTGTGTTGTTGTACACCCTGGTAGAATATAATTAATTCTGACCTCTTGGTTTGCCCTGCTTTCCCCTGATATTAAACTTGCCTAGGAATGTTATGTTTTTCAATAGTCTCTGTTTCTTCGGGGCAAACTTTCTGCTTTTATACTAAACCGTTGTGAAGTTTGCCTCCTGCTACTTGGTGATGCAATTAAGAGGGGAAGTGGCAATTTGGATCCATCTTAAGCCAATTCAGGACTCTGTTTTGGGTCCTTTCTGCACAAGTTTGTAAAATGTTTCCAGATTGTTTTCGATCCCCTGCCTTTACCGCACAGTTTGTCCACACTCACCTCCTTCAAATGGTTCAGGGCCACTGTGGGCCTTTCCCCACTTACCTTCTGCTGCGCGCTACTCTCCCCAAATAGCGCGGGGTCCCGTGGCACTCCCCACTACAGGGGCGGCGACAACGCAGCCGCCCCGAAGCTGCCGCTCTCGCGCCCCCTCCGCGCACGTCATTCCTGGCGCTCTTCAAAACGGTGCCTTTTGATGACCCCGGGGTTGTGGGGAAGCCTGGGCGCGTGCCAGAAATGACGTGCGCTGAGAGTAGCGTGCAGCTAAGGGGAAACAACCAAAGTGGGGAAACGGCCTGTAATTTTTTTGTTTGCTTATTTGTTGAAAGAATGCTTTGTTGAGCCTTTGTTTTTTTACTTTTGGGTCTGACCCACACAAAACAGCAAAAACCCTGATGAAATGACAAAAATGAAGAGGCAAGGGGGGAAAGTGTGTTGCGAGGGGTGTGAAAAAATGGCAGAACAGGTGCCGAGCAGAGAGTTGGGCGATGGCACAGGGTCGTTGAAAACTGCCTGACTCTTTGGTGGGAAAGAAAAAAACATTTCTAGTGTGATCACACTGCAAGGGATAGCCATCTTGGAAAAATTTCAGTGGAAAACATTGTGCTAAAGGGTTTTCAGAAAGAATGGATTAAAAGGTAGAGAATGAGGGGAAATGAAGTTCAGGAGTCCTAGGATAGGCTGACCAGACATCCTGCTTTTGGCGGGACAGTCCCGCCTTAAAACAACTTGTCCCGCATCCCGCGGGTTTTTTCAAGTGTCCCGGTTTTTGGAAGGCTGCCGCACTGCCTTCTGGGGCGCAAGGCAGTGCGGCAGCCTCCCGCGCGCAGCCGCAGGAGCACACGGCCTTCTGGGGCGCTCCCATTTCCCGCCCTGTGACAGGGTGGGAAACGGAAGCGCCCCAGAAGGCAGTGCGCTCCTGCGGCCGCACGCGCACGTGCGCACGTGGCCACCTGCCTGTCCCGCTTCACAAAGTTGACCATCTGGTCACCTTATCCTAGGACAAAACATTTCATTACAGGTCTGGAAACCTTATAGACAGTGATGGGATTCAAATAATTTAACAACTGGTTCCGGTGGTGGGAATTAAAATAGTTTAACATTAAACATGGTTAACATTAAAATAATTTAACAATAATTTAACAACTGGTTGTTTACAAACGCCATTTTAACAACCGGTTCTGCCAAAGTGGTGTGAACCGGCTGAATCCCACCAGTGTTTATAAGTGACCTGTAGGTCTGAAAGGTCTCTGGATTAAACGAGAAGAGCTTTAACGTGGTGAATGGCGATTGAAGGATGCAATCCTCACAGGAACATAAAACTGCAAGGATTGTCATGCCCTTATATAAAGCCGTGGTGCGACCGCACTTGGAGTACTGTGTTCAGTTCTGGTCGCCACATCTCAAAAAGGATATTGAAGAGATAGAAAAAGTGCAGAGAAGGGCAACGAGGATGATTGAAGGATTGGAGCACCTTCCTTATGAGGAGAGGCTGCAGCGTTTGGGACTCTTTAGTTTGGAGAGGAGACGTCTGAGGGGGGATATGATTGAAGTCTATAAAATTATGCATGGGGTAGAAAATGTTGACATTTTCTCTCTTTCTCACAATACTAGAACCAGGGGGCATACATTGAAAATGCTGGGGGGAAGAATTAGGACTAATAAAAGGAAACACTTCTTCACGCAACGTGTGATTGGTGTTTGGAATATGCTGCCACCGGAGTTGGTGATGGCCACTAACCTGGATAGCTTTAAAAAGGGCTTGGACAGATTAATGGAGGAGAAGTCGATCTATGGCTACCAATCTTGATTCTCCTTGATCTCAGATTGCAAATGCCTTAGCAGACCAGGTGCTCAGGAGCAGTAGCAGCAGAAGGTCATTGCTTTCACATCCTGCACGTGAGCTCCCAAAGGCACCTGGTGGGCCACTGCGAGTAGCAGAGTGCTGGACTAGATGGACTCTGGTCTGATCCAGCAGGCTAGTTCTTATGTTCTTATGTTCTTAACATGTGCACAAGTACACAGGATGACTCTATGATTAACTCCTTTTTTTCTTTTTTCCCTTGCTTTCAGAAAAGTTAGACGACACTGGCTGTAAATGAACAATAGTTTTTAAAGATAATTTAAGGGTGTGTGATTGAGCTATCATTGGTTGTAATATGCGCGCTCACATTACAGGCAAATTGTACCTTCCTAGTTAAATAATTTCTGCAGGTTTGGAAACCATTTTAATAACCTACCAAAACTATTTGACCAGTGATGTATGTGTAGTGCAGGCAGTGATGGCTCTAGACTTGTCATGTGCCTGTGCTCCAGTGTTGGTAGCAGTATGGATTGTTGTCATGCTTGTTTTTAATAAAAAAGAATCAATTAATAGGGGAGTGATCAGATCTCTCACTAAAGCATTGATCCCCCATTCTCTGACTCAGTTTTACAGGCCGGCAGGGGAAAAAAATGAAAGTAGCTGGTCAGCATTGCATGGCATTTCCAGCACAAAACCAGAAGTGATGTCATCGTGGCAGGGAAACACTCTAGCATTCATCAAAAACTCTATGGTTTGAGTGTTGGATTAAATCCTAGAGCATTATCCCAGTGTGATGATGTACACTGATTTTGTACTGACAATAATGTTGTAGAATGTACTGACAATAATGTAAGCACAATGACTAAGAAGAACACCATAAAGTAATGAAACCATGAGTAGGGACATAGAAGAATACCATGAATACGGACATAGAAGAATGTATATGCGACAATATCTTCATTCTCTCTCTCTCTCTCTCTCTCTTTTGCATAATCCACTTTACAGTCTTGGGACCTTTCAGCAGTGGTGAATGGAGAGTTTAAACTTTTGTATATGTTTTATGGTTGGTCTAGCAGTTAAAACCTCACAGATCGTGACAGTTTGCACTCTTGACCAAAAAATGGATATAAATTTATCCCAGGACAGATATGCAGGAAAGGTTAGGAGCAAGAGCACAAGCCACAACATTCTCAACTCAACCTGATTCTGCTGAGAGTACATTTTACAAACAGGCAGCTAGGTTGGCTCCTTTTGTTGAGGGGTTTGTTAAGCATTAGCGAAAGAATGCCATGGTCCGGCCTGCACGGTATGAAACCTAATTCCTCCCCTTTCTGGAGCCATGGCATGGGGTGTTTAATTTTTCTCTCTCGGTAGGGCTGCAGGCCCTCCGGTACTCCAGCCAAAAAACACTCATATTTTAGCAGACTTAGCCCCAGCCTGGTTGCCAGGCAGCGAAGGGAAACCTTGTCTTCCATGGGGGGTTGGGGGGGGGGGAAAGGCTAAGCAAGAAAGGGATTGTTCTAACAACACTGAAAAAAAACCCCTCCCCAAGACTTCTTGTTTGGCAACAATGATATTTTATTTATTTACAAAAAGAAAACACCATTCAGATGAAAAGGCTCGCCCAGGATAAGCCGCCTGGACCCTGAATCTCAAAAGTTTGCTCCAAGTATCAAGACAAATTCAAGGCTATTTCTCCCTTGAGCTGGTCTCATGTGCTCGGTAAGGGACCGTTTTCTGTTACTGTTCTTTCATTCTATTAAAAAAACCCCAACCTTTTCCAGACATTCTATACCCTCCCCCCATTTTGGAGTAGGCCACGATCACACCTGGGCAATCCAGGTCAGGGCTCTTTCTCAGCTTATCTTTTAATATACAGTGGAACCTCAGTTTCCATCGGTAATCCGTCCAAAAACAATTGGCGAAATCCGAAACCGACGAAACTGAGGCGCTGATTCCCATAGGAAATTTCCATAGGAACATAGCAGCGATCTATGCCAACGAAAGCGGTGAAGCAACCAACGAAAATCGAGACAAAACGTTTATGGAAAAAACGGACGAAAACTGAAACCGACGATAACCTGTCAACGAAAACTGAGGTTCCACTGTATAGTGACTACATGTATAGTAGGGAAGCTGGGCATTTTCCCACTTACCTTCTGCCCCGCGCTACTGTAGGCAAGTAGCGCGGGGTCCCCCGGCACTCCCCACTACAGGGGCGGTGACAACGCAGCTGCCCTGACGCTGCCACAGTCGCGCCCCCTCAGCGCGTGTCATTCCTGGCACTCTTCCAAACAGCGCCTTTGGATGGGGAAGCCCGGGCGCACGCCAGAAATGACACGTGCTGAGAGCAGCGCGGGGCATACAGGGGTCGTGGCAAGTGGGGAAACACCCGCTGATACACACTTTCAAAGAAGAAGGGAAAAAGCATTCCCTGTCTGGTGTTAGATGGTTCTTCTTTTTAAAAAATTCTATCACTTCTTTGCAGGACCCGATCTCCCTACATTATAGCAATAGCTATGGCTCATTCCGCACACGCAGAATAATGCACTTTCAAACTGCTTCCAGTGCTCTTTGAAGCTGTGCGGAATAGCAAAATCCACTTGCAAACAGTTGTGAAAGCGGTTTGAAAACGCATTATTTTGCATGTGCGGAAGGGGCCTATGTTTCACTGGGACAACTATCCTATGAAATAAGTGAAGCTGAAAAAACCTGTGTGACCCCAGCTTATCTAGCAGGCTTCATGCTGGACTTGGAATTTGAATCTGACTCTTCTGGACCTTAGTCCGGCACTCTAGTTTCCCAAAGTTTGATTTGTTGTGAATCAAAATTTGTTACCACTCCTTGCAAGAGAAAGGAAGAAATGGCTTTCCTTTCTCATGCAGCGAAAGTACCAGTAGTACAGCTGGGCTGAGAAAGTATACTGCAAAATATTTTAACATTTTAACCACCCCACAGTATAACAAAACCCTCATCTCTTTTTGATTTCCGTCCATCTTGTATTAAGTCATGGAATCCCTGACTCTCTGTGGCTTGCGCCGGAAGGATTCTGAAAATCATTATTCAAACATAATGTGCTTGGCTAGCACGGAAACAGACAACAGTCCGGAAACCCGTGTCAGTCACACTTTCCTCTGTTCTGACATCTCTGAAAAATGCTGTCCATTATGAGAACTCTTCGCCAGTTCTTCAAATCCCATCTAGTTTTTCAGGACCATTCCTTGCATCAGCTTCACCGTGAAAGCTCTGGGAAAAGGAAAACAAACCAATGGGGAAAACTAACTTTCGATCCAAGGCAGAGATAGACCAGTCTAAACTTATTGACTTCAGCGGCCTTCTAGATTGAAGATTGCCCTTTGTGGAAACTTATTGGGTGATTTGGGGGGTCTGTCTTTTTTGCTGACAGCCTTATCTACCTCACAGGGTGGTTGACGTGAGGATATAATGGATGGATTCTGCAATGCACAAATATAACGTCTTTGGGGTGTTATAAAAAGCGTTTTGAGGAAGAACTTTGCACGGCTCTCTTCCCCAAAATGAGTCCAGCCTGTTATATTCCTCTCAACCTGGGTTTTTCAAAAATCACAAGACTAGCAATCCTTTCCCCACAACCCAGGTTAAAGATGATTCCTGCCTGCTGAGTGAACACTAGCAGGCGGGAAATGCTTTATTTCTCCTGTCCAAACCTCTTTCGTTTCTTCTGCTCGCACCTTCCATTTTGTGTGCTGCGGTAGATTCCCCAGGGAGATTCCCAGTGAAGGTCTCCTCTACTTGCAGCTGTAAAAAGCAGATATTTAACTGTAAAAAGCAGATAAATAAAGTTTGTTTTGCCTAGCAATCCTGCGCACGTGTCATTTTCCCTTGTTTTGTTTTGAGGGGGATGTTTGCAAAGCTATGGTGACACAAGTAGAGAAGCTGCAATATATGCATACTTGTTATGCCATAGCTTCGCAGACATCCCCCTCAGAACAATAACTAAAAGAAAAAAACAATGTGCAGAGGATTGCTGTGCAAAACAATGGCCGCTTCCGCACGGAGGCGGAAGTGGCCGGATTGGCGTAGTCGACACCGACCCGACGCCGCTGGGTCCGTTCGCATGAATGGTCCCAGAAAGAACCGGGAAGACAGCACCGCTGGGCACCGTCGCCCGGTGGACTTATCATTCCTGCGGCCATCCGGAACGTCGCCAGGGCCTGGGGACACGCTTCCCCTGCCCTGTGCACCTGCTTCAGCGTCTCCAAGCCGGCATTTCCCAACAACCTTGCTCCCCGAGCGAGGTTGGGAAATGCCGGCTTCGCAGCAGCTGCGCCCCCTGTACGAGTGGCTCCCTGGGGACGACGTTTTTGCCATCCCCAGGGCGCCATAAAACGCCCGTGCGGAAAGGGCCAAACTTTATTCATCTACTTTTTACAGAGAAATAGCAAATGGATGAGTTTCAAGCAGAGGAAACCTCCATGGGGAATCTCTGCAGAGAATCTGTTGCAGCACACAAAATAGCAGGTGCCACTGTGAAACTGACAAGAGCTCCATGCAGCAAGTGGGGGAAAAGATCTGTTTTGGCTGGCAACACTTGTGCTGTGGGAACACACAATGCCAAAATGGATCTTTTTGTAATGTTCTAAACACGTTATATTTATGCTGTGCAGAATCCTCCACAGAGAAGGGGAGAACAATGTCATAAGCCCATTATGGGTCCCCATTAGGGAGAAAAGTATGTCCACATGACTAAAGAAATACATATATTTTTTAGAAATGTTATGCAAAGTTTAATCACAGCCTAGGGATATGGTAACATCAGATGGGCTGGCTGATGTCTCAGCCTTATGAAATATGTGAACGCAGTTGATGAATGTTCAGCACCCAGGCCTTGGGGTGATGTGTGGAGAAGTGATATGATCTTTATGTACGTGAACTATTTGAAATGGCTATCTTGGCATCCAGAATCGAAAAACCCCTGGCTGCGTGGAAAGAATACACGGGGTTGGCTTGGCGTTCCCACCGCTGTTGTAGCTGGATCTTTGCAGGGCTTTGAAAAATAGAGCTCTTGGTCACAACAGCAAGTGTTTGCAATTAGCTTCAGCAGAGGGTGGGTTTTGTTTTCTGCGTCTTTTAGGCTGAGCAAAGAGTCAAATATCTGGCATAGTGCAATCTCCAGTGTGGCGTTAGCTCATCTTATGCAAACCACAGGCTTGTTAGAGGAGGAATGGTGAATCACAAAATCAGCAAAGGATTGTCTCATCCATCAGAGGGGTCGAGAGTGTTCACAGGTCTTCTGTTACCAGGCTGCTCAGTGGAATGTCTGTCTCAAGATCTGACCTCCTCCTCTGCCACCCCTGGCTGGAACTGCAAGATTATCTTTTCTTCCCCCCGGCTTTGAAGGGCATATAGGATCCAACCACAGACTATAGCAGAGGAGTGAAACTGAGACCATCTACTCAGTTCTTCTGGTACAGATAGTCTTCTCCCAAACTTGTGGTTGCCAGCCTCCAGGTGGGGTCTGGAGATTTCCTGAAATTACAACTGATCTCCAGAAAAGTGATCAGGTCTCCTGGATAAAATGACTGCTTTGGAAGGTGGAGTCTATAGAATTATAGCTACTTAGCACCCTCCTCAAGCCCTCCCCTCCCCAGCAGTGGTGTACCGCCCTTTGGGCAAAGTGGGCAGTTGCCCAAGGTGCAGAAATGTTAAGTCACGTGGGTGTGCCTGATTTCTAAGCCCCGCCCACTCTGGCTAAGCCCTGCCCACTCTGTATGGTGGCCCACAAGCCATCAGAGGCAGAGCAGGAAGACGGGGAGCTCTGCCTCCGGTGAACTTGGGCTGCTGGGGCCGTCCAGGAAGGGTGAGTGCCGCAGCCGGGCTGCTCCTCCCATGGGGAGGCATCGAACTCAGGTTTTGCCCAGGGCACCAGTTTGCCTAGGTACGCCACTGCTCCCCAGGCACCAAGCCCCAAATCTCCAGGAATTTCTGAATTCAGAGTTGGCAACATTACCAGTTTCCTAGCCTTTCAAGGGAGGCAATTTTTGCTGCCCCCCCCCCATAGCAAATTAATGTATGCTGCTTCTATGCTGTCTCGAGTGGAAGGTACCCTATCCTCTGGGAGCAGTACTTAGATGGCATTTTGGGCTCTAGTGTGTTGGCGAAACCAGGGAATCCACACTGCATGGGCAGAGTGGAAATTTTAGGTGGGATCCAAGCCCGGTGTTCCTCAAAATAGATGAGTCCATGAAGCTATTTCTTCAGACCACAAGCACTGTGGGGTTGCCGACCTCCAGTTGGGGCCTGGAGGTTTGGAATTACAGCCCAGATCTCTGGAGAAAATGGCAACTTTGGAGGTAGGGTTGCAAGGCCCCCACAAGGGGTGGGGGTCCCCTGCTTTGGACCCTTCCTTCTGGCACTGTTACTTCCAAATGTGACATCATCTCATCGCTGTAGATGATGGAGATGCTCTGGTATTTGGGCAAAGCTCTAAGGAAAAAGCAGTTTCTACCATAGAGTTTTTGCTCAAACACCAGAGCATCATTCCCATAATTGGCAAGGTGATGACATCACTTCTGGAAATGATGTCATTGCACTGGTCTCATTTTAAGCCTGGTAAGACTCCCTTCCCCCTTGATACCCAAGAAGGAGCTGGCAACCCTATTTGGGGGGTGGTCTCCATGGCTTAACCACTCTACTATGGTTCCATTTCTCCCTTAACCCCACCCTCCCCAGGATCCAGCCCCCCAAACCTCCAGGATTTCTCCAATCAAGAGATGGCAACCCTAAAATGGTTTCATGCTTCACTATGGGGAAAAATCATTGCACAAACAATTAGTATGGGGTCGTTTCTGCACGGTCCAAGTATCCCGGGTTGATCAAGGGAAATATCCTGGTTTGGCCAAGAAGTTCGCATGATTCCTGGTCCTAAAGTGGGTTTGCATTGCAATACTTCCCCCCCCATGCCAGGATTTTCAAAAATTGCCAATTTGGCGTTTCTTTTCAAAAATCCCACAATGAACACACTACCGTGCAAACACCACGGGAGCAGAACCAGTTTATTTTTCCCACCCAGCCACCTGATCTCCCCGCTCTGCTGCTCGCCCCCTGATCTCCCCACCTGACGTCATCTCAGTTTTCAACTCTGCTGAGCTGCCCCAAGCATGTTTTCTGCTGGTGGTATCGACCGGGTGCCATTTCACCTGGGTTAATCAGGAGTGGAGTCCCCAAATATCCCAGTTTTCTTTTCTGTACATGTAGTGGTTGCTTGGAGTGCATAGCTAGGGAGATGTACAATTTGGGCCGAATGTTAGTGGGCATATTATTGGGGGGGGGGATCTCTCTTTTTCCACAAAAATATGAGAACGTGAGTGGGAATGTGATGTGATGCTGTGCCCTGTTGTCTTTTGCTGCCACTTGCTGCGTCAGGCCCATCCAGAACTGAAAAAAGGAGGGGCTTCATTTTCCCATGTTGCTCCAAAACAACAGCTAATCAGAATGAGGGACACTGGTGATGTTTGCACATGCGCGGATACGCTTGTAGTGTAAATACAAAAGATGTGAAATAAACTGCAGTATTTCCTCCCGATCTTCACTTGATTCCTTCACAGAAACTGGCAGCGATGTGAAGGGAGAAACCGGGATAAAATAGACACGGATTACAAGATACCCACTGTAACCCGGTATAATTGTGCCATGCAGAAATGGCCTAAGGTTACTAAACCTGGATCCTCTGGTTGGTTGGCCATTCAGTCAGTTGCCAGAGGTTATGTGTGTGCTGTGAAAGTTAGACATTAAGCCCGGTTGCTGAAAATCTTTGGGATAAAGTGCAAGTCAGCGGCCATTCCCACTTTTGCACAAGCTCAAGCCATGTAGCTCCCTGTACATGCTCTAGCAACAGAACATACAGTTCTACCTCAACACACTTTCACATTCTGCTGCAGGTCAGGTTGTAAGGTGAACATGCATGGTTCCTGCCCTGCTGCCCTGCCAGGCACTGAGGCAGGCTGGCAGCGAGGCTTGCCAACTCTGGCTTGAGAAATTCCTAGATATTTGGGAGGGTGGAATATGGCAAGGGGAGGGAGCTCAGTTAGGATGTGATGTCATAGGGTTCCACTCTACAAAGGTGTCATTTCCTCAAGGGGAACTGATCTCTGTAGTCTGGAGACCAGTTGTCAACCCTAACTAAACAAAACAGTAAAAGGAGCTTACTGTCAACCATGGCTTAACTGAGTACTACGCTTCCAATCTCGCCTTAACCTCAGCCCTTTTGCCCAGCAGACTCTTTGCGGTGAAGTGCAGCAGCTGCTTGGAAGCCATCGCCCCCAGTGAGTTCGTCATGCGAGCCCTGAAGAGTGTGTACCACGTGGGCTGCTTCTGCTGTTGTGTCTGCGAGAGGCAGCTCCAGAAGGGGGATGAATTTGTCCTAAAGGAGGGGCAGCTCTTGTGCAAGAGTGACTTCGAGAAGGAGCGCGAACTGCTCAGCCTTGTGAGCCCGGCTGCATCAGATTCTGGTAAGGTGGCGGGATGGCATTTCTTTGTGCCCCACCGTTGCTAGGGATGGACTGACGATTTAACTTACCAGAAAAGTGTCTGGTGGGCCATCGCCCTAGGCAGGGGTCTGCAACCTGTGGCTCTCCAGATGTTCATGGAGTACAATTCCCATCAGCCAATTGGCCATTCACCAATTGGTCATGCTGGCAGGGGCTGATGGGATTTGTAGTCCATGAACATCTGGAGAGCCACAGGTTGCAGGCCCCTGCCCTAGAGCAGTGGTTCCCACACTTTTTTTCACTCGTGTACCCTTCGGCAACCCATTTTCCTAAAATTGTACCCCCATTATGCAATTTTTTTCATGTACCTCCAAATACTCTGGCACATACCCCTAGGGCAGGGGTCTGCAACCTGTGGCTCTCCAGATGCTCATGGACTACAATTTGAACATCTGGAGAGCCGCAGGTTGCAGACCCCTGCCCTAGGGTGTGCAAACCCCTGGTTGTGAACCACTGCCCTAGAGGACCATGGGAAGGTCAGAGCAAGAAAGCCAAGATCCCACCCACCCCCCACCCCTGAGTTTTATAATTGCCACAAGAGCCACAATTCAGTCTTGGCCAGTGGTGCCAGTAATGAATGATGGTGATACAGGTGAAGCCAATAATATAAAGCCTCCCACTGTGGTGAGAAGCCTCAGCTAGCACCAGAGGTGGGATTGAGCAGGTTCTCACAGGTTCCCGAGAGTAGGTTACTAATTATTTGTGTATGCCAAGAGGGGGTTACTAATTGGTGATTTTGCCACGTGATTTTTGCCTTAGTTATGCTCCTCCTCCGCTCCTCAGCAGTAGCGCGCAGAACTTGAAGCAGTCTAGCAGGAGGTGCACCGGCGTGCGTGGCAGCCTGCGCCTGCGTGCATTCGTTTCCCGCCCAAGGACCGGCACAGCGGCTGCGTCCTTGCCACAGCCCCGCCTAGCAATGCCCCGCCCCTGTCGTGCCCGCCCCCGCCCCCGTCGTGCCCCGCCCAGCCCCATTGGTGCTTCGCCACTGTTTGGATCCCACCACCATGGGAACCTGTTACTAAAATGTTTGGATCCCACCACTGGCTAGCACCCATCCAGGATTCTGTTTTTAAAAATGTCAGCATCCTGTACACTACTGTGGTCTTTTCCACAGAACACAAGTTTAACATATTGAGGACATCATAAAAAGCATTCAGGGGAGGATATCTCTCCCTCTCTAACACATTTTCATGCAGTTTTATTTTCCTGGTGGGCAGGGAGGACTGCAGCGGAGGGGAATAGAGGCAGAGACCCAGGTTTTGGCCCTCAAATGTAGGACGCCCACCTGCCCTGCAGGGAATTGAAGGCCCTCACATCGTTTCCCCAATAGAAATCTGCCCCTTTCTACTGCTGCTAGTGCCTTTTGGGAAAAAGTTGGGCACCCCACATTGTAAAACAGGGGAAAATACTATTTTAAAATGAAACTGGAATATATGGACCAAAACAGCACATGGTCGAATCAGGTAGCAACCTATCTCTGCCTAGTATTCCAGTGTATCGTAATTCATCTAGCATCTTCCTGTGGGAAGAAAGGTGGAAAACAACAAATGCAGGGAAATCTGGCCAGGGAAATCTGCCGGCTCTGAAGAAATGTGCTGGAAGAAATAGAACATAGCAGGGTAAGGTGATGTCTTGATCATCTTACCTGCTTGTTCCATTTTTGGCAATTCTGCAGTAGGGATGATTGTGAAGTCCTATTAGACTAGGCTGACCAGACATCCCACTTTTGGCGGGACAGTCCCGCCTTCAAACTATTTGTCCTGCGTCCCGCGGGTTTTTTAATTTGTCCCGATTTTTGGGAGGCTGCCGCACTGCCTTCTGGGGTGCAAGGCAGTGTGGCAGCCTCCCACACGCGGGGCCGCAGGAGCACGGCTTTCTGGGGCTTGCTGTTTCCCGCCCTGTGACAGGGCGGGAAATGGCAAGCCCCAGAAGGCAGTGCGCTCCTGCAACAGTGTGCTCCTGCGGCTGCACACGTATGCGCGTGCGTGGGCGGCCGCCTACCCTGTCTCGGTTCACAAAGGTGACCATCTGGTCACCTTATATTAGACCGGACTGAACTGGGCCTTGCTGTCCCATCCAGCAGAGAGGTGTTGGAGCACAACCCATGCTTAAGTAATGCTGTGGCTCTTCCATGTGAGATTTCCCTCCCCCTTCCCTCAATGTCTGGGGAAATCATAGGGACCAGGGTTTTTTTTGGGGGGGGGGCTTTTTTTAGGTTCTGCAGGTGCAGATATGTGCAATTCAGGCACCATGGGGAAGAACACCTGAAGGCCAAGAAAATGCAAATAAAGGACTGCTAATTACAAAATTATAAAAATATATGTAATATATGTTAAAGGCCCATAATACCCTTCAATACAAATATTCGCTTACATTTACACAACATAAATTTTCGACCAGGTACATTTTGGCCAAATGGCCTCCCCTAGTGGTTAAAATGAAAACATCTAACAGACTAGAAATAACATTTATTATAACCTTTGTGACTCAGATGAATTAATTTGCAAAAAAATGATTTCAAATGGTCCCTGGGCACCCAAAATTCGAATCTTTAATAAGAAATTGATAGATGTACCAAATTGTTGAAGGAAAGATGAAATATGTCTGCTTGGTCATACCAATTGCAAGTCCGGAGCAAGTAGTATATAATGAAGTCTTCATATTTTTGTGCGAATCTTCTTGCAAGTGACATCATAACAAAACTGTCTAAGCAAGAGCTGCAGAACATCGCTGACTAGATCAAAATCAGCAAAATGCTGCCATCTACTGGGAAAATAGCTTGTCTTGTGGCACCCCAAGGAAAATGATCAGACGTGCAAGAAAAAGGGAAACCTTTTTGACGGAAATAAAAATGTTGCTCTGTCAAACAGGGGCCCCTTCTGCACATGCAAAATAATGCATTTTCAAACCACTTCCACAACTGTTTGCAAGTGGATTTTGCTATTCCGCACAGCTTCAAAGAGCACTGAAAGCAGTTTGAAAGTGCATTATTCTTCATGTGCGGAATGAGCCAGAGATTTCCAGACAGAGAAGAAGACTAGGTTGTAATCCAAGTGGAACTCTGAGTCCATTGAAGTCAATGGGTTTACCTTTGCTTTGGACTGTTTTGTAAAACTGTCTCCAGTGACTGAATTGAACCCCAAGGAGGTTCTTGCTTTAACTACATTTGTTTGTATCTTATCAGTCCTTTTTAAAGGGAAAAAAATCTGTTGGTCCTTTTCATTAAACTCACAAGACTTATAATCGTGCAGTTGACTTACGTTGGAAAGGCATGAGGTCCCAGATGTGTGGGACAATAAAATCCTTTATCTGAGCATGGGGACATGCCAGCTGACGGAGGAACCTGTACAGAAAACTTCTTTATGGAATTCTCAGTCATCAATACAAATGCCTTGTTGTTCTCAGTGGCAATGAATGCAAAACGGAGACAATGTGGATGTAGCCCACACTGCAACCAGACCGCACAAATTTCACGGGGAACGATCCTGATTTGCTAGAAAATGTCCATCTGGACAAATGACAATTAAAAAAAAATTAATGAACAACTAACGACTACAAGCAACATCAGACTTTATTTATTTATTTATTTAATTTATATACCGCCCGATCCCCGAAGGGCTCCGGGCGGTGAACAACACTATCTAAACATCAGACAGGAGCAATCATACAAAATATAAATATATAGGCTCCATCCCATAAAATAATTTAAAACTCATAAAACAGCGAATAACAGTAATACATAAGTAAACAAGTAAACAAGAGGGGTCCAACCCCAATTTAAAACCTACCCCCAGAAGGGGGGACGGCAGGGCCCCTCAATATGAGGGGGTCCTGATATAACTGCACCAAGGCACGGAGCACCAAGGGGGTCCTGATATAACTGCACCAAGGCACTTTCTCCGATGATATTTTATCAGGCTGGGAGATTGCGACATATTCTTATCTCACCGGCCTCTCTCCCCAAAGCCCTCTTTGAAAATAGAAGAGGCCAGGGAGTGTAATAGAAACTTAGGGACACTTTATGAGAAAATTAAGATAAAGAGCCGAGCACGGGAAGCCATATGTTGGTCATAAGCCGCAAAGCCCCCCGTTCAATGACTCCCTTCCAAGAACCCAAGCCTAAGTAAACAAGCGAGCTGTGAAAGGGGAACTTCCCAATTAAAAGTGTACTAACATCTCTCCATCCCCTAATACCCTGCAGCCAAAGAATTCCTTCATTTTCATGCTTGAAACTGGTTCTCCATCTTTATCTCCCCCCCCCCTCCGTTGAGCATTGGGGTTGTGCCAAGGTCACTCCTGACAATGTAAACTGCCCGTAGGCCTTTCCCGTGTGACATCAGGAGGAGTCTTAAAGATTAATTAATTCCTACACTGTTCCTGGTAGGCTTGAAAGGCCGAGTTAATTAAAAGTACAGCTACGTTAAAGCAGAATCAACTTCCCATCATTCCAAGGGATTTGGTGAGCAGGTGTTCACAGTGGTGGGGGGGACTATGTTCCACATTTCATTCACAGGGCAGGATTCCCCCGTCCTGCTGCGCGTTAACTTTTTTCCTCTTTTCAATGGTTTCAAATACTTCCCTATTTCATTCTTCCATGTATCCAGATTGGGAAATGTTTTATCACACTGAATAAAAGAGCTGGAAGCAGGGAGAACATCCAGAAACAATGAAATGCTTCCAAAAACAATGAAATGCTTGCACATGCAAGATTGGGGGTGTACAGTTATTCCTTCCACATCACGACTTTCCCCATCACGCTTTTGAAATACCACAGAGAGGAGGAGAAAAGAAAGAATAAAACATGCCAGTCTGACTGGCATCCAGTTTCACCCTTGGCCTTCAGGAAAGAAGTAGTTGAAAAGGGGGAAAGCGTTCCACTAGAAACAGAAGAACCAGCAGTTAGTTAAACGACTAACACCAGAAGGGACCTTAGAGGGATGATAGTGTAAGAGGAGTGTGGTAATCATCAACAACACTGGACACCAATTTTAGCTGGTGTACAAGGTTAAAAAAAACCCTCACCCAGATACGTTCTTATGCTTTCTAGTTCAAATTGCATAAAATAAGAAAGAGGGCGTTTTAAACTGTCCCAGGCTGCAACTTTTCATGAAACGTTTATACATCTTTTCAGGTAAAAGTGATGATGAGGAGAACCTGGGCAAAATGGGAATAGGAGCCAGGAAAGCATCTGAGGAGAACAAGGACCAGAAGAGGCCCAAGCGACCCCGGACCATCCTCACAACGCAACAGCGCAGGGCATTCAAAGCGTCATTTGAGGTGTCCTCCAAGCCATGTAGGAAGGTATAAATATATATGGGCATCATGAACATTTCAACTGCTAGAGACCTCATTGAATCATCGAGCCACACAGGAACCCATATTTTGGAAATCCAAGATATTGTGATCAGAAACTGCATCTTTGGCTGATTAGGGGGGGGGGGCTCCAGGGGCTTCAGGTGCACCGGGTGCACACTGGGAGCCGAAGTGCAGCAGGGCAAGATTTCTTGTCCTGACGTACATGCTCCCTGCCGCACACCAGGAGAGGAAGTACATCGGGGCAAGATTTCTTGTCCAAACATAATTCCTTTTGCCCCACTTGTACTTCTCACTTTCTCCGCGGAAAGTGAGAATACTTCTAGCAATTTTTTTGCACTCGAGTGGGGCAAGAGCTGACTGTGGGTAATCAGCCTTTGAGTTTCTATAACCCAGACTTCCCCTGTTTGGTATCAAATGGGACCAATCAACCATGGACTGTGGCAGATAAAAGAATTGACAAGACAGACAGAAGTGACCTTGGCACTCTTCTTATCACACCTTAAAGATCCCCAGTTGGTTTTTCCCATTTTGATAGTCAAAAGCATAGAAGCTTTTTGAGGGTGTGGAAATCTGTTGTAAAATTATACCTCGTAACACTAAATAGATTTGGATTGTAACTTTAAGCTACATATTGTCGAAGGCTTTCAGGGCCGGAAGCACTGGGGGGTTGTGTGGTTTCCGGGCTGTATGGCCACGCTCTATTAGCATTTTCTCCTGACGTTTCACCTGCATCTGTGGCTGGCATCTTCAGAGGATCCTCTGAAGATGCCAGCCGCAGATGCAGGTGAAGCGTGAGGAAAAATGCTACTAGAACATGGCCATACACTCTGGAAACCACACAACACCCTTTGTTTAAGCTGTCCTGTAAAAGTAGCTGAATTACAATTACTACATAATTTTAACTACTAGTTAATAACAGTGTGATAAAGTAATTGGATAGACAGAGGTACGTAACATATGGGCACATAGCATCAGGTAGATGTTATGTGGACAGCTGTTCAGATTTGAGATAGTTCTGATTTGGGAAGATAGGAACTTTTTCAAGGCCTTCCACAATTTGATCACATTGAGACTAGAGCAGTGTTTCCCAACCTTTTCGAAGTCAGGGTACCCTTGACCTCATTCTTCATATCTCACGGTACCCCTGCCACCACCCCCCACCTTCCCCTTCCATTGCCCCTGCTTGCCACAGCCCCACCTTCCCCTCCCAGGGTGAAGGGAAGCACTGGGGGGTGGCGGCTGCTGACCTTGTGGCAGGCCCTGTCCCATGGGCCAGCTCCATGTCCTTGCTGGCGCCGGTGGGAGACACCACAAAAATGAGGGGGCGCGGTAGTGTTGCTGCGGTACCCTTGGGACATGCTCACGGCACCCCAGGGTACCACGGAACCCTGGTTGAGAATGGCTGGACTAGAGTGTTAGAGTCAAGCTTTCTTGTTGTTGCATGATTGGCATTTAAATGAAGATTTCAGTTTGATGGTAATAAATTATTTAAAGATTATTTGATAACAAGAGGAGAATGCATCAGGATTTTCTGAGGCAGAGAAATCTCTCCCCTCCACTAATCATTGCTTCCTCTTCCTTTCCTGGTCTTTCCCCTCATGTCCAGCCTTCCAATTTCCCGTTTTAACCCCTTCCCCAACTCTGCTCCTGGACATAAAACTGACATTGATTTTGGAGGCTATAGAAATTCATGCTGATTTCCCCATGGACTGAAGATTTGTTTTTAAACTCCAGATGTGAAAATGAAGGGAAAATCTGCTCCTGTTCTGAGAAGGGTGTGTTGCGGTGTGTGTGTGTGTGTGTGTGTTGTTTTGGGTACATGTGGTCATTTCTTAAAATATCAGCTTGCTGCTTTTTCCGGATGCCAACAAAATTAAGTGCCAAAATTTTTTGCTGAATTTTGTAATTCAACAATTTTTTTAAAATTCAAAACGATGTAGTTTTGTTAGTATAAATTATCCAGTTCAGAACTTTTTGACGTATTAAATGTTTAAGTGCAAACTTAGAAATGTAAAAGATCAGTATGACAAACTGGAGTTTAAAAACTTCACTACCACACAGGCGTTTTCATCAAACAGCTAGTTCATGTGGCTGAGAAATTTTGCACTGAGATTTCTATTGGTCACCCATTGAGTGCTATCAATACTCAGAACTTCAATTGTGGTAACGATGCTGGATTGTGGTTCTGCAGGTGTATTGGAAGCGCTGGCTAACTTTTTGTGCTCTGTCATCAGCAAACGGTTATAACTGTACTGGAGATTGTATCATTACACTGAGGTTGCCATTGTTGCTGGTATATTGCTGCTGTTGTTTTAATTATGCCATTAGAGGTTATTATTATTATTATACTCAGAACCTGCAGTTGACAGCTAGGTCTCTCATAAGCCTTAAAAATTGGGGGGGAAATTAAACATTACTATATACCTTTCAAATACTTGCCTCAAAGTTCATAGGGGAGATAAACATTCAATTTTTATCATTCACAATTTCTTCAGCAGTGACTATTTTGCTGAGGATTTTGTTTCTGAAGGAATACCAGTGTCTGTTGTTCTGACATTTAATGAAGGTGAGAGAAACCTTAGCAGCGGAGACGGGGCTGAGTGTCCGAGTTGTACAGGTCTGGTTCCAGAATCAAAGAGCTAAGGTAACCTTTCTCTTTAAACAATTTACTGTCTTATTACGGAAGCTTTTAGGATGGAGGTGGGGGATATGTGCAGTAGGACCTGAGTCTGGATCTGATTCAAGCTCTGGAATACACATTTCGCCACCATGCAAAAAGAAAGTGCCTAACGTATGTCCAAGGCTATCAAATTCCAGTATCAGCTTTTGTTATCATTCAAAATGCTCGAATTCCTGCCAGTTTGGTTCACTTCCTGTTCACCAGTGCTGTTCAGGAAGCCAGCTAATTTAATTTCTATTCACTGCTTGCAGCCATCAGAAGCCCACTCTCAGCTGATGAGAGATCAGCAGGGAGTCAGCTACTGATCTACTGATGGTGAATGTATGTAATCAGCCAAGTACTGGGAGAGGGGGATCAGGAGCTGACTCCCAGCTGATTATAGGAATCATCTACAAATTGGGTTCTTCTAATATTCCATATTGGAAACTCTACTGGATTCCCGACTTTTTTAGGTGCAGTAAGTTTAGGGGGAGAGGAGGCGATCAGAAACCCTCCTTATTTTCCTTCTCCTCTCCGTTTTGCAGTGTGGAGCTCCTAAGCATTATTTGTGGGGCTGTGCAGAGAATCGATTTATTTCTTTTCTCTCTTTTGCAATTCAGAGATTTAAAACATTGCATCTGTCTCCACCCAGCTTGATAGGGGAGGAAAAGAAACCAGCTCTATCACACCTCCCTTTTGCAAGACAGAAATCAAAAGAATCACTGCAGTCCCTTTTAAGTTTGAAGGAGATGGAAGGAAAAAATGAGACTTTTTCTCCTCTGCTTTTTGTAACCTGACAGTGTATGTGTGAATAAGAACTTGACTCTCAGTTGATCTTTCATCAGATGTAAATTGGCTTCCGAGCAACAGACAGCTGCAAACTTGATGGGCAGCTGTTCAAATTGCTCAATATAATCAGAGATTATCCCTGTTCAGCTCACAGTCTGATCTTGGGTGTCAAACAGGGTAAGTTGAACTTGTGGCAACCCTTCCCATTATGCAAGCATATTCCTGAAACGTAACTCTGGGTGGAGACGTTCTCATTGACTTGCATCTACTAGAGAATTGCCACACTCACAAGGAGAAGGAATTTTTGTCAGTTCTCCCCTTGTTAGGTTTTTACAAGTACACGATTCATTCAGTCAAGCAAGAGTTAAGTGTTGAGTATGTAGATAGAATACTGAAGTCATTTACCTGGAATCACATGAGTTTCTGGAAAGATCTCCCATTTATTCTTGAAGAAAAAAAAGGGGAGGAGACACACATATAGACTGCACAGATATTCAGACTGAGCATTTGCATAGATAGAGTTTGCTGTTCCTATATTTAGTGTAAATTCATTTGTCTAGTACAGTTCTACAAAACAAATCTCTGCCCTATTATTTGCTCTGCTAATTTATTGCTAAAAAAGTATACTCAGACCTATTGGATCTCAAGCACCTTCTGTTGGTAGAAACAAATACATGTTGACTTTTATTAATGCAGCAAGTCGATTTGCCCATGTGTATTTTCTTAAATCAAAAGCTCAAGTATTTAATAAGTTCAAAGCAGTGGTGGGATCCAAAAATTTTAGTAACAGGTTCCCATGGTGGTGGGATTCAAACTGTGGCGTAGCGCCAATGGGGCTGGGCGGGACACGAAGGGGGCGTGGCCGGGTATTCCGGGGTGGGGCATTCCTGGGCAGGGCTGTGGCAAGGACGCAGCCACTGCGCCGATCCTTGGGCGGGAAACGAATGCACGCAGGCGCCGGCTGCCATGCACGCTGGTGCACCTCCTGCCAGACTGCTTCAAGTTCTGCGCGCTATTGCTGAGAGGAGGGGCGTAACTAAGGCAAAAATCACGTGGCAAAATCACCAATTAGTAACCCCCTCTTGGCACACACAAATAATTAGTAACCTACTCTCAGGAACCTGTGAGAACCTACTGGATCCCCCCTCTGGTTCAAAGCTTAATATGTTCAAAGCTTAAAAACAAGTATGGAAGAGCACCAGAAATTTTATTCTCCGATATTGGGCTACAGAGTCATGGATCCATAGGATATCATATCCTATGATATCCAGATATGCAATGGTACATACATGGATGAAAGAAGCATTCTTTGTGCTTCAAAACGAGTTGACTCCACAAAAGAAAGCAGACGTGATACTGAAGAAGTCTCAGTTACAGAGTGGATTACAGCACTGCCTGCCTGTACTGCATCCCAACAAGAGACTTCCAAACCAGAAGAGGAAGAAGATAGAGCCAAAACACAGAAAGAGAAATTGTAGTAATGGAGGTCAGAAAGGAGGTCAGAAAGAAGTACAAGAGTGGGGCACCAGATACACCTACCACTCCAGTACCCAAAAGCTGGGTGAAATGTAAAGTTGCCTCCCCCTGAAAAAGAAAAATGGATGATGGCAGTAAAAGAATTAGACTCTTTACATGAGAAAATGATAGTAGACATACTGACAAAACCACTTACCAAGATGAAATTTGAGAATCTCCATCATAAATAATACCTGGTCGGCTTCAGAGGCTGACGCTTGAGAAGTAGTTTGTTTGGATTTTATAAGTTCCTGCTTCATTCAGTCGAGCAAGAGTTAACTGTTCAGTATGTAGATAGAATACTGAAGTCACATGCCTGGAATCAAATGAGCTTCTGGAAAGCTCTTTCCTTTCTTCTTCCATCAAAAGAGAAGAGGCAGACACACAGGCCATTTCCGCACAGCCATGCTGGGGGTACATGACGTCAACCCAACCCCCCCGGGACTGTTCGCACGAATGGTCCCGGTAACGAACAGGAAGATGGCGCCGTGGGGTGCCATCGTCCGATTGACCTACCTTCTCTGCGACTGTCCAGCGCATTGCCGAGGCCAGGGGACACGCCCCCTGCCCTGCACGACCACTCCGGAGTTGCAGGGCAGGGGGGGCGTGTCCCCAGGCCTCGGCGATGCGCTGGACGGTCGCAGAGAAGGTAGGTCGATCGGGCAAAGGGGGAGGGATGGCACCTTCCAGCCGCTGCCATTCACACGGCAGTGGCTGGAAGCCGCCGTTTTCCAAAAACCTCGCTCAGGAAAATGGCGGCTTCGCGCCGCTGGGGAGGCGTGAGGGTGACGCGGCTGCGAAGCAGTTGTGCCCTCCATGCGAACAGCTCCCTGGGGACGGCATTTTTGCCGTCCCCAGGGTGCTGTATTGGGCCTGTGCGGAAAGGGCCACAGACACAGATAAACTGCACAGACACCCAGACTGAGTACTTGCATAAGCAGAGTTTGCTGTTCCTGTATTTAATGTAAATATTTAGTGTAAACTCACTTGCATCTCTGCCTTATTATTTGCTCTGCTAATTTCTTGAAATACAACACTTCTGATTCCCTCCTCATGCTGCTCTTGGGGTCTCCTATCCCTTCAGGACCGACATTTCAGAGGGATTTTTGGACTGCAGTGAATGGAAAGTCGTTGTGTCAGCAGAAACCTTCCTGCGGATCAAAACTATGATCACTAATGTAGGAAAGAAGATTGTTGTTCATCCAAAGCACATGGCTTTGATTTACAGATGTTACTGGAACAATGTTAGAACCAGGTACAGAGAGACAACTTCTGTGTTGCTCTGGTAACACATATGTAGGTTGGACATTCCAGATAGCCATGCTGATCCAAAGAAAAGTCCGAAACCAAAATCCACATAATACCTTTTACTAAGACCAACCAAAATGATGTATCACAGAGCTATTCATCAGGCTGCATATTTACAGGAGAAAGAGATGTTTCAGGCCATAATCTTGAGGCCTAGGGCAGGAGACATGTTTTGAGGTTTTGGAAATACATGTAGGAATGTGAGAGACAAAAGATCGCCAACAATTTCTGCAAAAATGTGGCTTTTCAGACATGATAGGAAGTAATCAATTAGAATGAAGCAAATATAACACTCTGATTCTTGTCATCCAAACCTGTTTGTGGGAAGCTCCATCCTGAAAACCAATATATTAATATTCAAAGATCAGATTTCAAAGTATCATATTTTTCCAAGTTAAAGTACACATGAACAGGAGACAGCTGTGTATGAGACAGGAGGCACATCTATGTTCTCATGCTCAAATTATATTAAAAAGTTCAGCCAGACAGCAGTGGATATTAATCTGACACCTTTCATTCATAAACTCCTAATATTCTTTGGAAATGTAAAGTATAGTATTTTGAAATCTTTTCCTGATGAGGAATAGATACGTTAATGTTTTGGGGAAGTTTGTTGGGTACCTTGTCTTTGGGGCAAAATCTTGAAACCTGAAGTTATTATATGAAAAATTGAAACTCCGGGTATTTTGGCACTGAATGTTTGAAAGCACAGTAGTCTTCTGTTGGAAGCAAATTGGTTTGCAGGCTCCATCTTTTCAACATCAAGATTGCTTGGAGCTTCTGAGAACCAGATTGCGTGAATAAGCAGGATTCATGTTTCCAAGGGCAGTTCAGATAAAAGGTCTCATTGCATATCACACAACTCCAATATCTGCCTTATCCTTAGTAGCTGTGTGACTTCCCAGGGTCTACATCTGGCTTCTTCTTTTTAAGAACTGAATAATGAGCAACCAAACCTGTGTTTGTCTGCAACTCAGAGGCGAAATGAGGGGAAACTCCGCCTGGGGCGCATGTATGCCCTGCGCCCCTGCCATAGCACTACCTACCCCTGCCCTGGAACACCCCTGGAATGCCCCCACCATGCCCCATCTGCAGCCTGGCCACACCTCCGCCGTGGTTCCGCCAGGGGCATCGTGCCCCCCTATCCCATTGGTGCTACGCCACTGCTGCAACTGAATGTTCGTTGCAAAGGGATAGCTGTGTCAGTCTGTCTCCGTTGGTGCTATGCCACTGCTGTCCCATTGGTGCTACGCCACTGCTGCAACTGAATGTTCGTTGCAAAGGGATAGCTGTGTCTGTCATAACAATTTTTTAAAAAAAATTCCAGTGGCACCTAATAGACTAATATTGAAATAAATATTGTTAGTATTTTAGGTGCTACTGGACTTTCTTTTCATTTAACTGAAACCATTTGGTGATGCCATTGTTTTATCAACTGTCTGATTATTTTCAGTTTATATGGTACTGAGAGACAACGAGGAGAGTTGTTGCTATGAGTTTTAATCACCTTGGTCCCGTTTTCCTGCTGGCAATTTTACTTTTTGGGACTCAAGGCCTTACCTTCCATAAGAAGAATGGCATTTAATATTTTTAACTATCTGGATGGGATCTCTGTTTATCTACATAGCTTTACATTTTATACTAAAATGTATTAATCTTGGGATGTATTACTGTTTTGGCTCTGGTTTGGCAAGTTATTTCTATATCAGTTGGATAAAACAATAAAAATAGCATCCTTTCTCTTGTTTGCCTCTTTATGTGAGAATGTAAGTATGGTGGGACTCTTCTGTTCTCTCTCTTATCTTACGGGGTCATAAAAAAGACGAGAATTGACAGAAACTACTACAAGGATTGTGTAATGTGGAATAAGGCACACATTTTAAAGTATCTACATGATGTTGTGTATTATTGTGCCCAATGTTGGAAACCGCCCTGGCCCCTTCCGCACATGCAGAATAATGCACTTTCAATCCACTTTCACAATTGTTTGCAAGTGGATTTTGCTATTCTGCACATTAACATCCAGCTGCAAGGTGGATTGAAAGTGAATTGAAAGAGCATTATTTTGCAAGTGCGGAAAGGGCCTCTGAGACTTTTAGGGAAGGGTAGTTAATTAATTAATTAATTAATTAATTAATTAATTAATTAATTAATTAATTAATTAATTAATTAATTAATTAATTAATTAATTAATTGCTCAGCGGTGTCATGTTGCTGGGCAGTTGGGTAACTGGACTTTTCATATAATGTTGATATTCATATAATATTGATAGAGTAAGAAGGAAATACCATAATGGATAGCTATGGTTGATTAAGTGAAAGCTATGAGCCAGATATATCAGTGGGGCATGGCTGAGCAAAAATAGTTCTCATGTATGTTCTGAACTGCTTAGGAATCTCAAGAATCACATATTGCAGCATCAGGCGGGTAGTATTCAGATATTCCTGCCATTTAATCGAAAATCAATCAGACTTGTTCTAATTTTCCTTTTCCGGTAACAGATGAAAAAACTGGCAAGACGACAGCAGCAGCAACAGCAAGATCAACAAAACACACAGCGACTCAGTTCTGGTACAGCTTGCCTCTTAAGCCTCTTCTGTCAGGGTAACTCTGGGTCTCCGCAGGACCTTCAGCACGCATAGTCAGGAATCTCAAAATGAGGAGGTGAACTCCCTTCTTGGGGAGGCCACAACAACTACTGGGCAGGACGATTTTTTTAGTTCCTCTCTTTTTTTAGTTCCTCAGGGTCAGATTCTGCATGTCCTTTATTGGGCCGGAAGGTGGAAGGTGGGAAGTGGGGGTGGAAAGGAGGACCCATCAGGGCAGTATGGGCTTTATTTGGGATTTTACCCAATTTTTTCAGGTTTCTAAAAACCAAACCTGCATACCTGAGGGACCGCCTCTCCCATATTGCCCCGGTAGGCCCCTCCGCTCCTCGGAGGAGGACCTACTCGTGATCCCTGGTCCAAAAACGATCAGGCTGGCCTCGACGAGGGGCAGGGCCTTTTCAGCCCTGGCCCCTACCTGGTGGAACAGGCTCCCTAGGGAGATCAGGGCCCCGCGGGACTTACAGAGTTTCCGCAGGGCCTGCAAGACGGACCTGTTCCACCAGGAGTTTGGCCAGCCTGGTTAAAAATACATCTACCGTGTCATCTGGCCTCCCGTGGGCACAAGGGGGGGAGGGGGGTAGCCAGATGACATGCCATCCACCCATTTTTAATGGATTCTGTTTTTAAGTAATTGGTATTTAAATTATGTTTTAATGTATGTTTTAACCTGTTGTGAACTGCCCTGAGCCCTCAGGGGGAGGGTCGTATATAAAACTAATAATAAATAAATATATATATAATAAAATATTAACAAGTAGATTGTGCTTTCTCCCTGTCCCAACCCTGCTGTCATTTCCCAAGTTCGCATGGACTTGGGAAATGGCAAGGGAGGGACCTTCAACTGAATGCTGGGAGACCTGCTCTCTCAGCCGCCATTTCCCAGGTCTAAGTAGACTTGGGAGACTGCATTGGGGATCGTTTCAACTGAATGCTGGATTCCAGCATCCAGATAAGGTTCTTGCCTCCGCCACCAGCATGTCCGGCTTTTTCGGTCCCAAGGTTATTTGACTCAGTAAATGAAAAAGTTGAAAAAATCTGATATGGCCATCCCCTGCAGGCCACCCCTAACTCCCTCCCCTCCCTCACTCCCATTCCCTTGCATGTCATCCCTCCCCATCCCTCCCCCCTCTCCCTCCGCTAGGATGGGTGGGCCATGTCCAGATGCCGTGGCCCCTCCCTTGCATGCCACCCCTCCCTCCCTCCCTTCCCTGCCTCTCTCCCCTTCCCTTGCAAGCCACCTCTCCTCCTCCCTCTGCTAGGGTGGGTGGGCCATGTTCAGATGCTGGACCCCCTCCCCCTCCTTTGCATGCCACCCCTCCCTCCCCTTCCCCTCCCTCCGCTAGAGTGGGTGGGCCATGTCCAGATGCCGATTTTACCAAATCACCACCCCTAATGGGCTATACTGTTTATACTGCAGCTAAAAAATGAAGAGGTTATTTTTGTGTAGTTTATCATGACTGTACATGTAGTGGAAATGTGGAAGTAAGAAACAGTTCACAAATTCTGGGCTTGGAAGTTCAGGGATTTCCTCACAAAAGTCAACAAGACAGTCAAGATCTAGTTCCTGCCACACAGGTAGGATGGAAGGGTATGATGAGTGAACTTTTGGAGAACTATTGCTTCTCTCCTTGTCTTCCAGCTCAGACAAACAGTGGAAGTAACCCTGGCCTTGAGGGTATTGTGAATTCATATACAATTTTGCCGCAGCCCCCACAAGAAATGCTGGCTATTGATCAAAGCATCTACAGCTCAGATCCCTTCCGGCAAGGACTCACTCCACCCCAGATGCCTGGGGACCACATGCACCCCTATGGTAAGCACTGAGAAAACTGCATGTTGTAGATTCGGATTGCAATCAGAGGAAAATTTGCATTTTTAATAAACCGTTCATTCCGGTGTGTTCCAATGGAATATTTCACAGGAAGCAAAAGGATCCCTCAATATGAGTTGAGGGACTGTCAAGATGCAATTATAGAAAGTCCACCTTACAAGGGTGATCCATGCAACCGTCACCTCTAGGCTTGATTACTGCAACTTGCTTTATTCAGGACTACCTTTGGGCTTGCTCTGGAAACTCCAACTGGTCCAGAATGCAGCAGAGAGGGTCCCAACTGGAACCTCGTGGTGGATTCAACCTGTGCTCTGCTAGCTGCAGGTGGCTCCAGGTGGAGTACCAGATCAAGTTCTAGTGCTGACGTACAAAGCCCTAAATGTTCTCGGATCAGTGTACCTACAAGACCGGCTCTCCCACTTTGACCCTCTGACCGGTGCTGTATCCTTCAAGCAATAACGTACTTGTGGTATCTGGCCTGAGGGAAGTCTGGTTGGCTTCAACCAGGGCCAGGACTTTCTTGATCCTTGTCCTGGCCTGGTGAAATGCTCTGTCTGATTAGACCAGGCCCCTGCAGGATCTAATTCAGTTCCACAGGGCCTGTAAGACAGAGTTGTCCCACCAGGCTTGTAGTTGAGGCAGCAACGGTTACCATCTCTGGCCTCACCCCACTATCCCCCCCATTAGGTGGTAATTTCTTTCCGTCCTCCCCCTCTTTTAAGACTGTTCTGGGCTCATTCAGAAATGGGATGTCTTAAACCATCTTAGTTGTGTTGGGATTTTGAATGGAACTATTGTTTTATAGTTTTATAGTGATTGTGTTTTATGCTGTTTTACAAATGGTTGTGAACCACGCCGAGCCCAAAAGGGAAGGGGTCGTACAGAAATTTAATCAATCAATCAATCAATCAATCAATCAATCAATCAATCAATCAATCAATCAATTAGTAAATTAATAATAACACAAAAGTGTGGGATTTCCTTCTTCCTTACCTAGTAGTTTTCAACATTATTTAAACAAGGATTTTACTGTGTGCTTTGTTTATTTAATGGATATGTATGTTTAAGATTTACATATTTATGGAAACTTATTCTAGGTCTGCCACCGCTGTTACAATATTCTTGTCTTTATGTTTATCCTTCTTGAGTTTTTCTTTTTTTAAGGAAATAAAACAATTTTTTTACATATTTGGTTCCTAAAAGTGGCTGGTTTGAAATTCTAAAGGCCAGAGGGAAGGTTCCTTGCACATGACATTGAAATGCATGAGGAACTATTTAAGGGTGCTACTTGGGGGAGGGGCAGTATATAAATATGATAATAAAAATAAATAAATAAATAAATGCAGTGGAGATTGAGCAGGAGGAACTTTCGGAAGGATTGTACCATCAATAAGACAACCTCTTTTGTTTATCTCACCTGAAGGTGTTGAGCCACTTTTCCACGACCTTGACTGTGATGACACATCCCTCAGCAACTTGGGCGACTGTTTCTTAGCGACCTCCGAATCTGGGCCCCTACAATCAAGAGTGGGAAACCCCATTGACCACCTGTATTCCATGCAGAGCTCTTATTTTACATCTTGAGGTGTTTGATGCCCTGTACAGACCTGGTTACTGAATTGTTTACAAGCCCCAGTTAGAGCGAAAAAGGAGGAAAAGGGTGAGCATTGAAAGGCTAAAGTGAAATTTGTTTCAAGAGGACTCCCGCAAAGCCGAGATCTGACGATTTCTTTACATATTTGAAAACCAGGGCCATTTGTGAAGACTATTTCAAAACTTTAATCTCTATTTCTTCACCAGTTTTTGGAATGAATGTGTTAAAAAATATCTGAGAGTAAAATTTTGAAAAAAAAATCTAGGACTTGGATTAAAATATTGGTTTTATTTAAGAAAGTTGCAGAAATTAGTGCTTCAGACGTTGACAAAGGCTGCAGCAAATATTCTCTGCTTTCAATTAATGGGTGGCAACTAGTGATTTTGGGTGGGATTCCTCCCCCCCCCCTCCCCGACTTTTCAAATATTCATTGTTTTGCAGTTCTGTTTGTTTCTCCTGGATGCTGTGCCTTTGGTTGTGTCTTTCACGGGGCAGTTGCTGCTGCTTCCTTCTTGGATCAGTCACATGTTGGTTCTCACCCAATCAGGCATCCTGTAGTAAATGCACCACAATTCTACATATATATCTATCCCATAGTCAAACAGATCTGTCTGCACAATCATGTAACTGAGGGATAGGGAGGGCAAATGGCAGCAGCAAACCGTTAAGCAAAGGTATTTTGCCAGGTGTGATGAAAACTGAAAAGGGGAGGCACTTTTGAAATGGCTGAACATGCAAAAAATAATTTGAAGTTTGAGCTTAGCCCTTGTTTCAATTTCCTCATGCACTATAGAAAACTGAAATTTTTAATATATATTCCTCCACAGTTGAACATGTGAAGCAACTGGCAAGAAGCAGAAATACTTGTGTGAGTGAATGAGTGTGTGTGTCCATGCATTTAGTGGTGTATGCTTGCATATAGAAGACACAGATACACCTAATATTGTATCAGATTTGTTCCTAATTACATCAGAAAACACTGTATGGGGAAAAAAAGAAAAAAATCCAAATTTATTTGGTGTGTGAATTGTATTTAAGCAATGCACTTAAGTTATGGAACGAAAAGACGCGATTTCAAATATAAATAAATAAATATGTTTTGTTTGCAAAGACTGAGCAACTGGGAGAAACCACTTTCACTGGTGGAGGCAATTTCATGCTTTCTGCTTCCTTGTTTTTTTTATTTTTTCCCCCCACAACCCTCATAAGCTTCCCTGCTTACCATCTGAGTGTGGATTCCCTTCAGAGAAATCAAAATAGCAACCCATGTATTTCTTTAGTGTGACCGGTTTGTTAAACCAGGGGACTCAGTACAGCTTCCTTTTTAATCTGACTCTTCAGTCCCTCAATCAGAGTATCCTACAACCACCAGAGAATGGAGTTCTTTCCACACATCCGTTCACTAGCATACTCTGAAACTGAACTTCCCTTCAAAATTTCTTCATGCTGACTCTAGAACTCTGCTTCTAAGCATCCAGCCAATCACAAGCAGTCCCTACTTAACTGCTTATGTGCTGCATTCCAATTGCAGTAAATATGGCAAAATGTTGGAATTTGTCACACTTCCTCTGCAAAGCAGCCCCAGTCTTCCTTGGTGGTCTCCTGTCCAAGTACCAACCCTCCCTAGCTTTTGATCTCTGACAAGACTAGGCAAGTTGTGCTAGTAGGGTTGTGATAAGCAGCATCGTTGCTGTAGCTTTCTTCGTATTTGGTTACAATATAGTTCAGGTCTCTAGCTTGGTTCCTTTAAGACATTACATTCAGGCTGATAAATACATATATTTATGCTTAAGTATTGGTGAAAGAATACTCAGTATACAGTTCTCCTTTATCTTAGTTAGAAAGTTCTGAGGTTACCCTCAGGTAAGTATTTCAAAACAGTTTCTGCTCACACAAACTATAAAGACAATCCCTTCACTAGTTGTCTTGCCCACATATTGTTTTCCAGAGCAGGAATTACTTCTATCTCTCAGAAACTCAATTTCCTCTCTTTCCTTTGTTAAAATTCCACAACCCCCATAAGTTTCCCTGCTTAGCATCTGAGTGTGTATTCCCTTCACAGAAATCAAAATAGCAACTTAGCTTCTGAGCTCTGACAATACCAGGCTAGTTGGGCTAGTAGGGTTGTGATAAGCAGCAGATTTAAGGCTGCAGACAGACATTCACTGGGATCCCACCCAAAATATTTACATACAGAACGATTTCCAATTGCAGGGTATGATTTTCTCAGCATCCCTTCACACTGCAGTATAAGACAGCTATCAAAATGCTTCTTCAAGGCAAGGGGAGAACCCCAAGGAATAGCATAAAGAGGTCTGCCATGGGAGTGGGAACAAGCAAATTTATCCCGACTTCCATCATCAGAAATCCTTCAAGAGATTCAACCCCACAATTGTTCTAGAGAGCAAAAGGCAGTTTGAAATTTTATTTATTTATTTATTTATTGTTTGGACTTTTATACCGCCCCATCCCCGAAGGGCTCTGGGCGGTGTACAACATAAAATATAAATATAAATAAATTACTAAAAACCTTTAAAACAGCGATGAGCAATAACAGTAATAATAATAGAGGCTTCCGACTGACCCCACTTTAAAATTCTCCCTGGGAGAGGGGGGGGAAGGCGGCGAAATGGTGCCCCCCCAGATAAAAGGGCCAGCAGGGGGGGCACCATTTCAGCGGCTGGTCCCTCCAAAGGCCCGGCGGAACAACTCCGTTTTACAGGTCCTGCGGAACTCGTTAAGGTTAATTGCTTGTAAGATCCTTGTCCTACTTCTTCGTCTGCTAAAAAGGGTTTGGTAGACTTTTGTCTCATGCAAAAACTTTCTGGGGCAAAAACAACAAGTGTGTACATCATGGAAATTACTGTCTCTCTCCAGCTGAAGACACACAACAGGAAATCTAAGGATGAACCAGCAGTATGATGGTAATCAATATGAATGAACTTTTGTAAAGGGTTGGGTGAATACGCAGAGAGACTTCAATCCGGGCTGCTAGCAATCATAGCTAAGCTAATATCTCTGACTGTTAAATGCTGGCCCCTGTCATCAAAAATTGGAATTTTCTATTGGGCCTAGGCTTGGAGATTCAGATGCAGCAAATCCCGGATTCAGCCTGAATCTGGGCACATTTGGGCATATTCAGGCCAAAATCGGCCCAAATATGTCTTGCCCAAATGTGAACGAATCTGAATGCGAGGCATTTGGGCTTTTGGGGGGATATTTTTGGGGTTTTTTTGCATTTTGGCCTGTAGGGGTGCATTTTTAAAACTAGCAGCACCAATGTTTCAGGGTACCATCCAGAGACTGACCTGATGATGTCACCCAAGTTTGGTGAAGTGTGGTTTGGGGGTCAAAGGTTATGGGGTCAAAGTGGGTAGCCCCATCCCCCATTGTTTCCAATGGGAGCTAACAGGAGATGGAGGCAACCCTTTTGAGGGTTCATAATTTTGCCCCCCTGGACTAAACTTTACAAAACTCTGGTGGTATCATCAGGATAGTCTCCAGATGTGACCTTGAAATTTTGGTGTCAGTAGCTTTAACAATGCATCCCTGACAGGCACCTCAAGAAATTTGCCCAGATTTTCTGCTCTGCAGTGCCTTGGCTCCATTGTAGCCAATGGGGAATTTCTGAGTGTGTAAGCAGGCTGCACATTTTTGAAGGTGGGGGCACCAGACTTTCAAGGTGACTCCAGGAGGCCCTCCTGGTAATAGTATCCAGACTTGGTGAACTTTGCTTCTGGAGGTTCAATTTTATGGGCCCCCAAAAGACTTATTTTGTTCCCCTGTTCCTACACATGAAGCCTACTGGCTGAGTTCTCTCAAAAGTCTCTTAACCCCTCCCCCACCACTCCTAGTTCACCAAGACTGGATGCTGTTACCAAGAAGTTCTCCTGGAGTCACCTTGACAGTCTGGTGCCTCTATGTTAAAAAATGTGCAGCCTGCACAGAAATTCCCCATTGGGTACAATGGAGCCAAAGCACTGCAGAGCAGAGAATTTTGGGCAATTTCTTGGGGTGCCTGTCAGGGGCGCATTTGTAAAGCTATCAGCACCAAAATTTCAAGGTCTCCTCTGGATATTGTCCTGATGATACCACGTGAGACTGGTGAAGTTTGATTCAGGGGGTCCAAAGTTATGGACCCCAAAAGCCCATTTCCTATCAGCTCCCAATGGGAACAATGGTGGATGGGGCACCCCCTTTGGGAGTTCATACCCTTTTTACCCCCAAACCAAACTTCACCAAACTCAGTTGGTATCATCAGAAGAGTCTCCAGATGATACCCTGACATTTCGGTGCCACTAGCTTTATAAATGCAACCCCTGCAGGCACAAATGTGGAAAACATGAAAAATACCAAAAAAGACGAACCTCAATTTTTCGGTATATTCGAAATATTCAGATATATCTGAATATGTTATTTGTCTTATTCGGGCATACAGATTTCATTTCATTTCATTTCCTAAACCTTTCATTGGCATCAATAAATACAATGTATGAAATCGAAAAGCAGTATAAAACATCTGAAATCCAAAAAGGATCAACAATCCAAAACCCTTCATAGGAATTCAGCAACCAGCTCCAAGATCTCAGTTGAACTGTTATTTAACAAAAAGTCCACATGTTAGGCATAGAATTCCTTTGAAGGGGGAATGATACATTGGAAATCAAGTCTAAAATCAAGATACTTAGGACAATCAAATAAAATATGCAACATCGTTTCAGGGGTATTGAAACAACAAGAACACACCCTGTCTTGTATCGGAATCCTCGAAAAGCGCCCTTGAAGAAGGGCTGATGGGAAGGAATTGCATCTGGTTCTGGTAAAAGCCCATCTTTTTGTTTTGGGTCGAATAGTACCTTTAGGTAACTATTTGGACTTTGGTATGGGTAATATTTAAATGGGCAGGTGAACATGCAGCCCCAACTCTCTGGACCAGAAATTGGAGCTCCTGATTAAAAAGGCGGGCTTTTATTGTTTGCATTATTTCATTGGGAGCTAGCATTAAAAAAGAGTCCCATGACAGATCCAAACAGGTCAATTTTCTTTCAGTGTGGTTCCACCAGTCAAAGCGTTGAATCTCAGGGAGAGCCAAGTGGAGATAACTATGTGAATCGATGGAAAAACAGAGTCTGATCACAAATTGGAAAGTTAAGAGCCAAGCTCTTGTGACTAGAAGATGCTGGCCTGCTTCTAGGCATAAAACTGTGTATGTTACGCAATGTGGGACTCCAAAAATTTGATATGAGAATCTCGACTGGATTTTTTCTAAGGCAGGGGTCCAGACATTAATCTATAGGGGGATCCCAAATAGCAGTTGTTGGATGATTTTTGCATTAAATAACTTTAATGCCGCTGGGAGAGCTTTAATTAGTGTCAAGAAACGGGGCTCAAGGCCAAGCAATTCCAGTTTTTGGAATTTTATGCTCAAATAAACCCGAATCTGAATTTTACTGAATTTCTAGGGTATTGACTAAGCCTAGTTGGGCCCTGCTTGTGTTCCTATCCCAAGACATCTGTTTGACCCTTGTTGGTAGAAGTGCATCACTGTGGGTCAAGAATGAGTGTTCTTGGATCCTTAGGTATAAGTTTCCATGGCACATTCCGCACATGCAGAATAATGCACTTTCAAACAGCTTTCAGTGCTCTTTGAAGCTGTGCAGAATAGCAAAATCCACTTGCAAACAGTTGTGAAAGTGGTTTGAAAATGCATTATTTTGCATGTGTGGAAGGGGCCCATGATTGCTGAAACAGGGCAATTCCGATCATCTTGAGGTGTTCCAAAGTCTATTCGGGACCATAGGCCACAATAAAATTCTGGAGGTTTCGATTGGATTGGTGGTGGAAAAGGCCTTTTCTTGGTGAATACTGAATGGTACAAAATCCTCCATGCCTACCAGCAGAGCAGTGACCCTACCAGCTGAACAAAGTATTATTGCATGGGGCAGCTTTTCTGCCCTTGTAGGGCCAGAAAAATTGCATCCACTAGGGGTAAGGTGGGTTTGCCATGAATATTGTGAATGTGTACTGCACTCACAAAAAGTAATGGTAGGCCTTTTCTGACAAACATTTGTCTCTCACAAAATAAGATTTGTATGGATATCTGCTCCCTTTGCACCTGTATTTACAAAAGGAAGACCATGGCCAAAAAAAAAGGTCTTTCTTTTGTAACATCTGAAAAGGAATAAATGCTCTTGAAAATCTGGGGATTCCTTCTGTTGTCTAATTTATCCTCTGTTGGACATCCTGTAAAGACTGGGGTCCTTTTTTAGGAGGAGGTGTCTCTGCAGACACCTGCTTTGTTCTTCCAGTCAAGGGCAAAGAAGGGGAAGGCATGGAGGAGTGTGTTTGACCTTCCATTCTCGGATGTAACATTAAACAAACAAAGGGCCATTATTCTGTGAAGCTGCATGATGGCCAACAGGAGATGGGCAGAGATTACTTTTCAGGTAAGGATGCTGATTAGATGCTATTGATAGGAAGGAACAAGCGTGCTCTCAGCAAGATTGTGTTAATGAAGTAGCTTCCAGCAAAAGAGATTATGAATCACCCTGCCAAGAAAGAGAGAGCAGAATGAGGCACACAGATTTCTCTGAAGTCCACTGCAGAGGTGGTTTGACCTTAGACTATGAAGTCCTATAGAAAGATGGTATAAAGACGAGCTTTGCAAACATGTCGGATTTGAGCTGATAGAATCTCACCAAGTGCCTTGCTTTACTGTCCCAGTGCAGTCTATGCTTAGTTCTTTCAGAAGCTTAGATTTGTTGCTTAAGCAACCAAGGAGAATCTCTGTACTCCACCCACCAATGGAGCAGGACTCTCACTTTGACTTTAAGAACCTGAGTTCCCTTGCCTGCCTGCATTTCTCAGCCACAACTTAGCAAATACACCTGAAACATGCTGTGAGCACCTGTAGACAGGGTTAATGTGCATAAGAAAAGTCACAGACAATAGAAAGTCATAGAATCATAGGCTGATTCCGCATGGGCCAAAAACAGCGGTGTGAAAACAATATAAACCCTTTTACACTGTTTTAAACCCTTTTACACCATTTTCACACTGTTTTCACACTGCTGTTTTTGGCCCATGCCAAAATCAGCCATAGAGTTGGAAGAGTCTCCAAGGGTCATCAAGTCCAACCCCCTGCAATGCAGGAACACACAATCACTCCTGACATATGATCATCCAACCTCTGTTTAAAAACCTCCAAAGAAGGAGACTCTCCCACTCTCCGAGGCAGTGAATTCCACTGTCGAACAGCCCTGACCGTCAGGAAGTTCTTCCTAATGTTTAGGTGGAATCTCTTTTCCTGCACCTTGAATCCGTTACTCCATGTCCTAGTCTCTGAGGCAGTAGAAAACAAGCTTGCTCCCTCTTTGACATGGCATCCCTTCAAATATTTAAACATAGCTATCATATCCCCCCTTAACCTTCGCTTCTCCAAAAATCCCCAGCTCCCTAAGCCTCTCTTCATCAAGCATGGACTCCAGACTTTTGTCGCCCTCCTCTGGACCAGTTCCAGCTTGTCAATATCCTTCTTAAATTGTGGTGCCCAGAACTGTACATAATATTCCAGGTGAGGTCTTGTGAGTTAGGGCTGAGCTATTAAGATTCCAGAGCTGCATTCCTGTGCACACTTGTGATTGAGCCCCATTGGGACTTCCAAATAAATATGCATAAAGCTGAGATAAAAGGTATTTATATCAGCCTATGTTTCTGGCCCGGTAGATCAAGGGTGATCTTTGGTGGGGTAGGAGATAATCCAGTAGTTCCTGGAGATTTTATGTAGTCTTTCAAGGGGAGAAACTGAAAGTACCTATTGTGAGGGCAAAGCTAGGTTTGCCGACTTTCATGTGGAGCCTGGTATTCTCCTGGAATTACAACTCCAGACTAGAGAGACTGGTACCCCCAGAGACAATGGTAGCTTCCGCATGTGGATTCTATTGTATACCATAGAGTCTAAGGGAAATCCATTCACTGAGTTCCCCGTCCACAGGTACCGCCCCTAAATGTCCAGGAATTTCCCAGGCTACAGTTGGCAACCCTAAGCACAGCTAGATGTGAATTCTGGCTTAGGAAATTCCTGAAGATTTGGGGGAAGTGCCAGAGGAGGGGACAGTTTGTGAAGGGGAAGAGCTCCGCAAGGAAGTGATGGCCCATCCTGTGACGGAGCATCCAGGTCAAGCATCAACTCACCCAACTCCTCCCCTTCCTGTAAAGACGCTTCCTTCCACCAAAATTCAAAATTTAAATTTCCCACCTCATATCGCTTCGTTTTCCCTTGCCGTAACATGACTTATGGGTTTCTGTCAGCATGTTCTTGGCATGTCATTCTAGCTCTTTGATCCCGAATATTTTTTGCTGCTGTTACTGGCTGCTAACCTAAACAAAACAAAAACCCTCTGAGGACCCACAGAAAGATGCCAGCCAACAGCAGCCCTATCCCTCTGTCAATTCCCACCCGTATTCTGTTCCTTAGTGTCTTTACAGGAATGATCAGGAAGAAAATTAAGCTGTACTGGTAGGTAGGAGGGTGGAGGTGTTTGTGTGTGGGGGGGGCAGTGGTGGGATCCAAAGATTTTAGTAACAGGTCCCCATGGTGGTGGGATTCAAACTGTGGCGTAGTGCCAATGGGGCTGGGTGGGACATGACGGGGGCGTGGCTGGGCATTCCGGTGGTGGGGCATTCCTGGGCGGGACTGTGGCAAGGACGCAGCCGCTGCGCCGGTCCTTGGGCAGGAAACGAATGAACTCAGGCGCAGGCTGCCACGCACGCCGGTGCACCTCCTGCTAGACTGCTTCAAGTTCTGCGCGCTACTGCTGAGAGGAGGGCATAACTATGGCAAAAATCACGTGGCAAAATCACCAATTAGTAACCCCCTCTTGGCACACACAAATAATTAGTAACCTACTCTCGGGAACCTGTGAGAACCTGCTGTATCCCACCTCGGGGAGGGGGGGGGGACAAGGCACAAGGGAGAGCAATTTATTTGATCTTTTAGATCCCAATGCATTTCACAGCAAGTTTTGTCAGGATACCTCAAGCAGGAACTTCTCTGACACCCACCTTGCGTAATTGAAAAAGATTCAGTTAGTTTTTTCCCCTAAACTCTACTATAAATTGTAGGAGAAATTCTGGAGCATCCACCTTTGGTAGCCATGCTCTAAGACTGCTATCCTTCCTGGATTCTGTTTCATAGTGACTGTCCTCCAAAGCTGCCATTTCCCACCACTGAAGTTCACAGCTCCGCTATAATTCTGGAAGAATTCCTGGCACCCTCCTGAGGTTGGTAACCCTTGGCACAACAAATAGCAAAACCTCTCAAGCCAGAGTGAAAACAGCTTTTCTTCCTGATTCAGGCCCTTCATCCAGAGATTGTATTCCTTCCTTTGGAGGTCCTGAGAAGAGGAAGCTTCCAGTCATAGCTTGAGACCTGACAACTTTGACCGTGATCTCACTGAGCTGGAGGTAACAATATGCCAACTCACCAAGCGACCTTGGGTAAAATATATCCTCTTGGAGTCAAAGGAGCTTTGTCGGGTTACATCAATGAGCAGGATCTCTCTTGAACTACAGTTTCCGTTTGATTTGCTGCAGCCCGGACTTGCTGCCGTGAGAAAGCATTCTAGTCAATGTGTAACACGATTTCTGAGCCGCAGTGTTTGGGGGAATGGAATACCTACAAGGCTTCCATCTTCTCTCAAAGGCGTGCCTGCGTTTGTTATAGTTCCACAAGACACCAGGTGCTGTATTTTAAGGAAGGGTTAGAGCTCTCCCTGAATGTCCTGCTCTCAAATACAGAATTTCAGCCGTGGTGCTGGAAGTCACGCCATTATAGGTCTTGGTATAGTGCTAATTCCAAGACAGAATGGCTTTGAGCACCCACAGCTGCTGCTGCTACAGGTTGAGGCCAGTGGGCAACAAAGTCTGTGGGGCCAAAGAGAAAAATACTGAGGAATATTGGGGGGGGGGGGCAGTGCCTGCTTTGAATGAGAGGGCGGGAGCTGGTGGCCCCAGTCAGGTGCAAGGCAGGTGTGAGCTGTTGCAAACTAGTTTTCCCTGCATCAAGCAAAGTAGCTGGGAGTTGGCAGTGCCACGTGAGGTGGACCGCATTTGCTGTGAGCAAGAGCCCTCATCTCTCTTATTTGAGGTGGGCAAGAGCCGCTGCCCCAACCAGCGGTGGGATCCAAAAATTTTAATAACAGGTTCCAATGGTGGTGGGATTCAAACAGTGGTGTAGCGCCAATGGGGCTGGGCGGGGCACGATGGGGGCATGGCCAAGCATTCCGGGGGTGGGACATTCCTGGACGGGACTGTGGCAAGGACGCCTTCCCTCCTAGTGAGTCTAGTAAACCTATGAATGTTGAGCTCCATGATCTTCATCAAAGTAAAACTTTTTTTAAAAATCATGAAAACAGGTAGACATATAATTTATTTATCAGTTATATGCTGTTCCTCCTTTTCTTATCTTCCTCCCCAACTGGCACACACCAGCATGGTGCAGTAGTTAAGAATATGTGGACTCTATATATAACATGGAGAACCGGGTTTGATTCCCTACTCCTTCTCATGACTCTTATCTGGTGAACCAGATTTGTTTTCCCATTCCTACATTCCTGTTGGGTGACCTTGGGTTAGTCAGAGTTTGTTCAAAACTCTTTCAGCCCCACCTGCCTCACAAAGTAACTGTTGTGGGGAGAGGAAGGGAAGGAGTTTGTAAGCAGCTTTGAGTCTCCTTACAGGAGAGAAAGGTGGGGTATAAATCCAAACTTCTCTTCAACCTCCTCTTCCACCTCCTCCTCCTCCTCCTCCTCCTCCTCCTCCTCCTCCTCCTCCTCCTCCTCCTCTTCTTCTACTCTAGCAATACTAACAATTGAACAATGGTGAGTGGACATACTGGAATTAATAGTAGCGGCCAAGTTAATGTCATTATTTTTTAAAGAACTTAATTAAGTTAACGGACAATTGGACCAAAATAGAAAAAAATTAAATTGATGACTAGTGGTTTTGAAGTTTGAGGACTATTAAAACAAGAACCAATAGAGAAAACTGAGCCTTTTTATTAGTAATGACAGTAAGGATTTAATTTTATTTGGATGGTTAATGACCAAGTGCTAAAAAAAATGTTTCTAAGGTGGTTTCTGCACAGGCTGAAAGCAACGGCTTCAGCCCGGTAAAACACCGTTTTGGTGGGGACCCTTCGCACAGGCACCGCTGCCAAATCGATGCAGCAGTGCTCTGTGCCCCCCAAAACGGTGTATTCAAAACTCGCTTGGGGAGCGAGTTTTCCTGCAAACGCCGGCTTCCATCCACTGCCATGCGAACGGCAGCGGGTGGAAGCCAGCGTTTTCCCCTCCCCGGCCCCAGATGCCTCCTTATCTTCTGCTGGCAGCCGTGTTGCTCTATTGTCGCTCTGAGGAGGGAAGGGGACACGCCCCCTGGTCTCTGCTGCTTCAGCCGTCGCTTGCTCCCACAGCTGTGCATCCCATGGGGCCGTTTGTGCGAAACCGCCCTAGCTGTACGGAAACCGCCTTAGGGTTAATATTCAGTGCAGAAGGAACTGGGAGTTCTTATGGAATAAGTACCTAGTAACTTTGTGAATTCTTTATTTTTGAGTGTGTTGTAAATATCTGGAAGTACAAATAAAATTTTTATGATTTGCACCTATCTTCAATATTTCTTGGATCCTAGAGGGCAAGGAGCATGTTCAACACTCATTGGGCTGATCTTTTTCCGACAATAAAAAAAACTCCAAAACAATGCCCTGCATCTCCAGGGAGCTCATGGGGTACCTCTATTTTGCTGCCCTATTGATCAGCCCAAAACTATCATTATAAGAAGCTCAAGGTCACTTGGTATAGAACAAAGAGTTACATTTCTGAAATTCAGGATCTTCATGTTGGTTTGTTACTCTGAAGTGGATTACTCTCATTCATATCTTGCTGTCTAACTGGTGGCAGTTGACAAGGTACTAGGCCAATGTCTTGAAGCATAAGGCAGACAAGATGGGGGTGATGCTTCTTGAGAAGGCAGACTGTTCAGTTGGGGTGGGGCTACCAGACCTAGATGATATTAAGATGACTGGTAGATTGTTAAAAAGTTAGGTTGCACTCCTGGACTGGACCTGATGAAGGATAAGAAAATAGACACTGTTGCCGGGAGTTATATCTTCTTGTAAACAATTTTAAATTTAGACTATGCGGAAGAAGAAGAGGAAGAACATGCTGTCAAGTCACAACCAATTCATCATCATCATCATCATCATCATCATCATCATCATCATCATCATCATCATCATCATCATCATCATCATCATTATTTATTAGGTTTATAGACCGCCCTCCCCTGGAGGGCTCAGGGCGGTGAACAGCATATACATAGAGCACATATATCAGATTAAAATCTGTTAAATATTAGTTAATACAGGCTCTCTCTCTATATATATATATATAAACCCTACCCCATTAAAATGCAGCATTAAAATTGATACAAAAGATGGCACCTACTATCAAATTCCCTCAAACCCCAAAGAGGGGTGGTAGGATACATTTGATGTTATAAAGAGAAAAGGGGGGAGGAGGAGGGCCCCCCCATCAACGGCTGGTCTCCCCAAAGGCCTGGTGGAACAGCTCAGTCTTGGGAGAGCGTTCCACCAGGCCGGGGCCAGAGCTGTGAAGGCTCTGGCCCGGGTAGAGGCCAGCCGTATCATTGAGGGGCCAGGGATCACCATTAAGTTGGCCTCTGCCAAGCGCAGAGACCGATTCGGGACATATGGGGTAAGACGGTCCCGCAGGTATGGAGGTCCCAGGCCGCGCAAGGCCTTAAAGGTTAACACCAACACCTTGAAAATGATTCGGTATTCAATTGGTAACCGGCAGAGCACAGGTGTGATGTGTTCTCTAATGGCACCTCCTGTGAGCATATGGGCTGCTGCATTCTGGACCATTTTCAGTCTCTGAATCAGACGCAAGGGAAGGCCCGCGTAGAGCGAGTTGCAATAGTCTAACCTGGAGGTGACCATTACATGGACCACAGTGGCCAGGTCAGCTTGGGAGAGGAAGGGGGCCAGCCGTCGGGCCTGACGAAGATGGTAAAACGCGACCCGGGTTATATGGGCCACCTGGGTCTCCATTGAAAGAGACGAATCCAGGTGGACCCCCAGGTCGCGAACAGAGGGGGCTGGTGCCAATGTAGTCCCCTCCCACACCGGCGGCTGGAAATCCCCCACCTCCCCCTCACGACCCAGCCAAAGGATCTCCGTCTTTGATGGATTCAGTTTCAGCCTGCTCTGTTTCAACCAACCAGCCACAGCCTCTAAACAATGCTGGAGAGCTGCAGGGGCGGCGGCCGTTCCCCCCTCCATCAAAAGTATGAGCTGAGTGTCATCATGTGCCATGATGGCCCAATCAACAGGATTTTCCAGGCATGAGATCAGCAGAAGTGGTTTGCCATTGCCTTCTTCCACAAAGCAACCCAATCTCCACTGGTGGTCTCCTTTCCAAGTACTGACCATGGCCAATTCTGCCTAGCTTCCAAGCTCTGACAAGCTTGGACTAAGCTGGGATCTTCGGGCTACTGAACATAGGTTTACTATTCCATGAGCACAGTCTGCTGAGAAGTCCTCTTGCTCAGGACCGCCATCTTTGTGTACCTTGCCTGCTTGAAGCGCATAAAGATTTCCTGTTGTGCATGCATGCTTTCTTAATGGTATGCTAATATCACCTAACACTCTTTTTGTATTAAAAAATTTAATGGCATCTTTGATGAATGACAGTGTCTATAGTAAGCACAACTAATAAATCCAAATAATCTACTCGAATCCCATTTTGCCTAATCAACGTAACTGACAACTGACAACTCAAAGCTCATAACCATTTTCTTAACGCATATCCTTCAGGGTACCATATCCTATCCTTTCACCACAGGAGAAATTACCATCAATCAAGTAATAATCGCTGGTTCCAGGATGCTTTTAAATGCAAACAGGCCTATTAAAGAAGATGGAGCTATCACTTAATTAATTGCTCCTGCAGTTTCGCATCTGTTTCTTTGGCTTTTCCCCTTCCAGAGCATCAGCGTACCACAGCCGCATTCACCTCAGGCCAGTACACACAAGGAGCGAACAAATGTTTGTTTTGATGCCTGAGCCATGGGGGATGGAGGGATTGAAAGGGTGTGTAAAGGAAGACTGAGAGACACAGAAAAGACAGCAGAAGGGCAGATGGAAATGACAATAAACGGATCCTTCAAACAGAGAACCTGCAGAGATGTAAAGTTAAGCACATGTCATCTTACATCATAGCTGGACTGTAGATATGACGCTGCCTGATACTTGATCAGATGACTGGCAAATCCAGGTCTGTGTTACAACTCCCAGAAATACAACTGATCCCCAGACTGATCTAAATTACTGCTTAGGATGATGATCTCTATGATATTATACTTACCCACAGTCCCTCCCCAAACCCTGCCTCTCCAGGTTCCATCCCAAAATCTTCAGGTATTTTCTAACATAGAGTTGACAATCCTAGTCTATATTGTCTACTTTGATAGGTGGCACTCTCTAGAGTCTTGGGCCCTTTCCGCACCGCAACGGTGCGGGGGGGGGGTGTCGACATTAACAATGCCGACACACACTCCCGGGACCGTTCGCATGGACGGTCCCGGGAGGGCGGTGGGCGGTGGTGCAGCCTTCGCACAGGCTCCACTGTCACCAAATGCCTACCTTGTCTCCTGGCTTCCAGCTCGTCACAGAAGCCAGGGGACACACCCCTGCAACCTGGAGTGACGGCTCTGGAGTCGCAGGCCAGGGGGGCATGTCCCCTGGCCTCTGCAGCAAGCCAGAAGCCAGGAGACAAGGTAGGCGTTTGGGAAAGGGGAGAAATGGCGCCTTCCAGCTGCTGCCGTTCGCACGGCAGCGTTTGGAAGCCGCTGTTTCCGAAATACCTCGCTCAGGGAGTGAGGTTCGGAAACAGTGGCTTTGCACCCCTCGGGGGTTGCGAGGCCGCTGCTGCTGTGATGCGGCAGCGGCCATGCGAACCCCTCCCCAGGGACACTGTAATCCGCCTGTGTGGAAACAGTTAGAGGCCTTTCAGTAATCTACTTCCTAATTCACTTAGTTGTAGATGGCTGGAGTGGAACCTGTGACCTTCTGCATGACTGAGACATTTTCATGACTCAGACCAATTGTCTTGGAAAATTGTTTAAAACTGGCACCTAGGTCTTCCACACAAAGTCATGTCCTCTTTAAGAGCATAACGTCTTCTTTAAAAGTGTAAGACAGATGGTCTACTGTTATGCTACTGTCCTGTTCTTTTTAGTTCTTTGCCCTAAGAAACTTGCAATCTAAAAATCTGGTGTAACAGAGGCAACACAAGGGAGGAATGGAGATTCGGTGAAGTTACATGTCCTTTGTCATCATTTCAGTACCAGGTTGAACCTAAAGGGTTTGTCAAGGGCCTTCTGGAAAAAATGGAGTCAAAGAGAGACTTGATGGAAAAGAGAGAGATGGTATAAGGGCAGTTAGTATGGGGGCAGCTCCAGGCATAATGACAGTAAGTATGAAAAGGTTGAAGCCATTTTGGGGGAAAGAAGATGGCTGGTGCAGGGGATCTGTTGATCTGTCAGAGGAGTAGTCACAATCAGTCTTTATTATGGTCATAGATCAGCATAAGGTAGATAAGATACTCACCATAAAAAAAATAAAATGTTATGGGAACAAAGAATGAGTTTGGTGGAGTTGAACGAAGGTGGTATGAGAACCAATGTGGTGTCGTGCTTAGAGTTAAGTACCTAAAAGATCAATAAATAGTTAAAGGGGCCACTAAATATAAAACTATTAAATATCAAAAACACATATGTATTTATTACAAATTAAAATCACCTATGTTTGTAAAAGGTCCATAATAGAAGAGTTTGAAGAAGAAGAGTTTGGATTTATATCCCCCCCTTTCTCTCCTGCAGGAGACTCAAAGGGGCTTACAATCTCCTTGCCCTTCCCCCCTCACAACAAACACCCTGTGAGGTGGGTGGGGCTGAGAGAGCTCCGAGAAGCTGTGACTAGCCCAAGGTCACCCAGCTGGCGTGTGTGGGAGTGTACAGGCTAATCTGAATTCCCCAGATAAGCCTCCACAGCTCAGGCGGCAGAGCTGGGAATCAAACCCGGTTCCTCCAGATTAGATACACGAGCTCTTAACCTCCTACGCCACTGCTGCTCCTGCATTATGTACACAATAGCCTGCCTTATGTACACAATATCACAAATACAATACACAGGGGTCCCATAGGACACTTTTTTGACCCTGAAAAACAGCCACATTTTGGCCAACTGGCTTTCCTCAGCGGTCAAAAGTAATACAACAATACATTGTTTAGCTACCAGACTACAAGTAGCAATTATGACATTTTCATGACTGAGACCAATTGTCTTGGAAAGTTGTTCAAAACTGGCACCCAGGTCTTCCACACAAAGCCATGTCCTTTTTAAGAGCATAACGTCTTCTCTAAAAGTGCAATGCGATGTGCCAATCATGCCCAATTCTGCTATGGCCGAGTTCTATAATACCTCAGTCATAGGAAATTTGTTCCGTCTCAAGCAAGAACTACAGCTCTGCACCTGTGCACACATGGCTGTCCGTCTCTGTCAGGGGAGCTGGGAAAGTGACATGCCACCAGCCCCCAAATCAAAGTGCGCTTGGCTCCCAAAAGGCCTCACAAAGCCCAGTGTGTCCTTAGACCAGGGAGCAAGAGCTCCTGTTTCACTCTGTCAGCCTTGGCCACCCCAGATTAGCGCCTGTCTGAGTGTGCGCACCAGGCCAAGCTTGCTCCGATAACATCATCCTGAGGACAGAAGGTGCATTGTTGGCCTGCGAGGATCCTGTTTCTTGGGAAAAGGTCAGTGGAGGCAGAGTGCAAGATGGCAAGAACAAAGCCACAGGTAAGCAAAGAAAATGTTCCAGCAATGGACTTGAAATGGTAGACGTTACTTTCGTCATTTGTCCTTAAGGTGCTTCCTCACCACCTTGGCCAATCTCTGTCATTTCACTTCCAGGACCAAAGTAGCTGCAGAGAATCCCTTTCTGGGTGTTTTGAAAGTTCAGTCGGCAAAAAGTTTGATGCAGCAAGCAGGGAACTTTGCTCATGTCCTTTATGGGCACTCTCACCTTCCCTAGGTGTAGCATAGGGCAGATTTGATGTGAAGCTAAATACTCTATAGAGAATGAAAACAGATTGGAAGCCTTGCTTAAATGGTCTTACCTGCAACCTAAGGACTCTCACATTAATTTACCTTATATACTCGTGTATAAATCTACTTTTTCAGCACATTTTTTGTGCTGAAAAAGCCTCCCTCAACTTATATGCGAGTGAGGGTCCCCTTAATTCTTGTGTGGTGTTCCCCCTCGTCTTTGCTCTCTCCTGCCTTCTTCTCTGCCCCCCCCCTTTCAGCCACTTTCTCTGCCTCTGCCTTCTTCTCGGCAGCGGCTGGCCCCTGGCTCTCGGCGGGTGACAGCCAGTTGACCCGGGTGATCTGAACAAGCTGCGGGATGGAGTGGTTGGTGGCAGAGACCCTGGGATTGGTGAGATGGGGGGGTCAGTGGCAGAGACCCCCAAATAGCGCCCGACCGTATCTATTTTTATTTTTGAAATTTACCAGTAGCTGCTGCATTTCCCACCCTAGACTTATACTCGAGTCAATAAGTTTTCCCAGTTTTTTGTGGTAAAATTAGGTGCCCCGACTTATATTCAGGTCGACTTATACACGAGTATATACAGTAGAACATGGTTAGATCAGTCAAAAAATATTGCTTCCCAGTTTTGGAATGGTGTACTTTTCATCTTTTATTTTATATATTTTGATTTTATTTTTAAATTCTTACTCCTCCCATCTCCGATACAGTATTAATTAGTGCTTTAATTTGTGAGATAGTATTTATTAGCACTTTAATTTGTACTATTAATTTAGCTAGTTAATCAACGACATCTAAACAAATTTGCACATTGTCAAAAAAGGCTGACTATACTTATGACTTTACTTATCTATATCTATAAATGCGAAATACCACTGACTGACTCACTGACTGACTCATCAACAGAACTCAAAAACCACCGAAGCCACACATATGGAATTCGGCACACCTGTTCCTTATGTACTCCAGGTGCTCACTAAGAAAGGATTTTCCAAAATATTCACTTTCACTCAATTTATTACCTATTTACTGTTTTCACTGCTCATCTCTGGCCATCTGCGCGAACATTCTAAGGGCAAACCAACCGCTCAGTTCACAGACATGCTGCTTGAACATTCTAAGGGTGACAGTTCAACACCACCAGCTTCATGTCCTTCACCAACTGCACTCTATCACCGCCCTCCACAACGCATGTGAACCTATTTGAAAACAAACCCATCAGTCCACAGACAGGCTATGAGGAAATATGCGCATGTCACCCCAAAGTTCACAAACAGGCTGCAAAAAAGTATGCTGAATGTTACCCCGAAGTTAACAGACAGGCTGTGAAAAAGTACTCCTCCACCCACCCGCACGTTAACAACACCGCTACAACCAAATACTATCATACCACACTATTACCTTGGACTACTAAACTTTTGTTGGGTTTTGCATATAGACATCAGATTGAATACTGCTCTCGGCCTCCGATCACCCTGTGCTTGGTGTCGTGCTCTGAAGTGTTGGGATGAGTCCCCAGGAATGTGCTGCAGTGGCAATACAGTCCAACTCCCTGCCCTTCAACCCTACCCTGAACCTCTTCACAGCCTTCTCACTCAACAGCATCCAATTGCAGAACACTTCCTTTCTGCATCCCGAAAATACAACGGCTGCTTCCACATGACGACTTTTGGAGCCCACCAGGTGAAAGAGAGCAATAACCCATTGCATTAGAAAAAGACAACTACAGGAAGCTGCTGCAAAATATGTGAAACCCATCAGTCCACAGACAGGCTGTGAGGAAATATGCTGCATGTCACCCCAAAGTTCACAAACAGGCTGTAAAGAAGTATGTTGAATGTCATCCCAAAATTCATAGACAGCCTGTGATGAAGTATGCGTAGGGAAGCATGGGTGCCCTGCTAGTTATTAAATAAATATAAGCATCATGCATTATGAAATGTGCTGCCTTCAGTGTTTTTTTCATTTCTCAAAATAAAAGCTGTAAAAATAACGATACAGTACACTCAAATGTTGATCCCACTTATTAAAATTTGCTTTCATTGATTAAAATTGGCCATCAGTGACTAATCAACTTGTCCTTTAGTTGGTTCTAGAAACCCATGCTTTCACCAGTAGACCAATCAACAAAACTTTCACTGGATCTGAGATGTCCCAGCATTAATTTGTAGATGAATCATCTCATTCCGGTAGATACTGACACTCCATGCTTTAAGTAGTAGATTTGTCAACCACGCTTTAGAGCAGGGGTGGGCAATTATTTTTTCCATGGGGCCGCATAAGAAACAGAAAATATTGTGGAGGGCCGGGCCAAAAGGCAGGGGGGCGAGGTGCTTTTGAAAGCCCCGCAGAAGCTGGCAGCCAAGGCAACCGGCTTCTGCGGGGCTTTCAAAGGCGCCTCGCTCCCCTGCATGGCAGGGGGACCAGTCAGGGTCGTCCGGTGGGCCGGATGTGGCCCTCGGGCCGTATAATGCCCAGGTCTGCTTTAGAGTAATCGCAAAGTATTTTGACTTCATTTTTGCATGGTGCATAGGAATCTATCTCCACGGAATGGGAATAATGACAGCAAGTCATAGTAATTCCAACTTTATTCAGTTGGGTTTAGTCTTAAGAAAGGGTTCTAAGGATTGCAGCTGACATTTACTGAGTCAGGGGGAAAATGGTGGTCTTCTGGGCAGTTCTCTTGGGTAAACATGATTGAAACATAAGGAAGCTTAACTAGAAGATTCACAAGCGCTTGAAGAACTCATTCATTTTAGTCTTGTACAGCGGAACTTTCTTAGTAAATAACAAGATAACTGAAGAGCACCTGTCAGCTTGCTTTTTGGTTCATTCCTTTGTCCTTTCCTTTCCTTCCCTGAACTTCTCTGATGAATAGATCTTGAGCAATTACTTTTAAAAGTACTAAGTTTGTAAAGGAACATATTATTATTATTATTATTATTATTATTATTATTATTATTATTATTATTATTATTATTATTATTATTATTATTATTATTATTATTTACTAGATTTATAGGCCGCCTCACCCCCAAAGGACTCAAGGCGGTTCACAATACAGCTGTTCCAATAACAGCACATAAAATACATAACCAAAACTTAACCCCATTAAAACAAGTTTCCACAGCAGCAGTTTCTTAAAATTTAAATAACAAAGTTAAGAGCAAGCAAAATATGACAGACAGGAATTTAGCAACCAAGATGGTTATTGTCAAACCACTGTCCAGCATCAGATAGGGAATACCATCTTTCCGAGAATTATCTATCAACCAACTTGACAAAACAGGTAAAATCTATCGGTTCCCAAAAATAGTACAAAGGGAGTGTGTCTGTTCTGCAGTGCCTCAATGTTGCCCTCCCTCGGCCTCTTCACACTTGCCATATATTCTGATCAATTGTCTTCTGCAGACTCAAATTTCCTCACCTTCTCATCTTTCCCTGTCAATGTACCCGCTGCCATTGATTTAGATTCCCATATTTTCATTCCTGCCCTCTCCTCAATGCCTAAAACTTAGGAGGAATCTTCTCAGATTGCTGAGCCTCTTTGGATGTACTCTGAGTTGATAACAGACCTTTGGCTCCTTCTGCAAATGCAGAATAATGCACTTTCAATCCACTTTCAATACACTTTGCAGCTGGATTTTGCTGTGCGGAATAGCAAAATCCACTTGCAAACAATTGTGAAAGTGGATTGAAAGTGCATGTGCGGAAGGGCCTTTGCTATGCCACAGAAAAAGGTTGTTAATACTTGGTTTCTGGGCCATTGTCCTGAAGTCAACTCCATAGCCATTGTTCCTCCAGAACTGTGGAATGGTGGTGCATGAAACATGATGAAGATCTCCCCCCATCATTGCCAGAAGAACAGCAATGCCTTGATTGGCTCCTTTCTCAAAAGTCAGCTTACATAAGTATAACTGGGTGGCCTTGGTTTAAAACCCCCCGTAGTTTCTGTTATCTAGCTATAAAATTAGTTTGTTGCAGGGTTATAGCGAGACTAGCAGTAAAGCCCATTGTGCGACAAAATAGAATGGGCTATAGAAAACTGTGAGTCATTGCCAATATACTTTGCATGCACATGCATCAGTGCAGCCTACATCCATGCACCTGTGTAGCTCTTGAAAGTGTGAGCCATCACCAGTACGTCTTTTATGTATAGAAGATAGCCCTCTCCCCAACACCAAAGTTTAAGGTTAGGGCAAATGATGAATTAGGGATTAGGGATGAATTAGAGATACTGGGCTTCAATTTGGCTTCCCACCTGGCAGCCAGAAATGTTACCCAGAATTCTTTTGATGTATAGCCCTGGTTGTCAAAACTGCTTGTTTCAAAGTGCAACCACTGGCAAAAATTCATTGCTAGTTTTGGCTAGAATCCAAGTGTTTCTTAAAATATATTTTGGCAGGGGAATGTGCAAAGAAGAAGGAGAAGAGAAGAGTTTGGATTTCTACTCTGCCTTTCTCTCCTGTAAGGAGACTCAAGGTGGCTTGCAAACTCCTTTCCCTTCCTCTCCCCACAACAGACACCTTGTGAGCAGTGGTGGGATCCAAAAATTTTAGTAACAGGTTCCCATGGTGGTGGGATTCAAACTGTGACGTAGTGCCAATGGGGCTGGGCAGGGCACGACAGGGGTGTGGCCGGGCATACCTGGGCAGGGCTGTGGCAAACGAATGCACACAGGCGCAGGCTTCCACGCATGCCGGTGCAACTCCTGCTAGACTGCTTCAAGTTCTGCGCACTACTGCTGAGAGGAGGGGCGTAACTAAGGCAAAAATCACGTGGCAAAATCACCAATTAGTAACCCCCTCTCAGCACACACAAATAATTAAAACAGCTTAAAACAGCATCCCTGGGGAGGGGGGCCTCGCAACCCCCAAGCGGCACAAAGCCGCTGTTTCCGAACCTCACTCCCTGAGCGAGGTTTTTCAGAAACAGCGGCTTCCAATTCATGGCGACCGAAGGATGTGCTCTAAGCCAATACTTAATGGCTAGCATTTGACGTGCCTCTAGGAGTGTTAAAAAAAGCTCTCAAAAAGTAGATTGTACTCGCTCTAAGTGATTAAAGTCATATACACAGCTGAACTGCGCTCCAAAGGTAAGCTGTGCCAGTGACTTAGCTGTATAGAGCTTAATACAGTATATAGCCCCCTCCTAGAGAGTGAAAAAATCTAAATATCCTTTGCGAACTTCTAGATGCCAGTTGTACAACAGATTGTAGATGGGCTGTAGGTCTCCCATTTTGTTGAAAAACAACCCCCAGGTATTTGAAACCCTTTTCTTGTTCCATGGGGTGGCCTGATATCTGCCATTTTGATTTGTTAAATTTAGAGTTAAAGTGTACAATTTGGTATAATTAATAACCAAATGTTATTGCTATCATTAATATCTATGCCAACAAAGGCTTGCTTCTGCTTCTCATAGAAGTATCATTAATAACCAAATGTTCTTCCTCACACTTTAGGACAAAATCCCTTGTTGCCCATTTTCATCCTACCCTTGACCCAGATAAAATGGCGGTATCATCTGCGTACATAGGGATTGGTAACCTGTAGCCATTATCAAGAATTGGCACATGTGTATCTTTGCCCTGCATGTCTTTAATGAATGTGCTGATATAAAAATTGAATAATTGAGGGTGAGGGGGTGTGGGCAGAATACACCTTTGTCTCACTCCTTTTCCAGAAGCTATGTAGTCAGTTAAGTCACTTTCGTGAGCATATCTAATACGAAACGATGTATTGTTATGTATCTTAAGTAGGTAAAGATCACGATTATCGATGTTGGTCTCAGCTAGCTTAGCCCACCATCTATCATGCGAAATTTTATCAAATGCTGCTTTCAAGTCAATAAATGCCACAAAAAGGGGATCCTTTTTGATTCGCACGTTTTTTTCCAATTAAATAATCCAGAACTAAACAATGATTGATAATTGAATGTCCTTTACAAAATCCAGCTTGTTCCTGAGCAATCAATTCTTCCTTATCAAGCCACGTGAGAAATGTTATAGTTAGATGTTTACTGTTTACTGACCACATTAAGGAGACTAATGGGTACACACAGGAGAATTAGAAAACAATATCCTCACTTGGGCCCCCCTTTTCATCACTGGTGGGTGTTCTGCTATTGGAAAGTGTGGAACATTCCTGAGTCTGCTCAAGTGAACACAGGTGTGCTGAACTGGTTTCCCCACAAATTATCTTCCACCTGCTAGGAAAGTATGACAGCCGGGCAAAAAGGTTAGCTATTCGATTGCAGCAAAGTGGGTTGCAAATGCAAATTAATCTAAGGCTATTGTGTGCATATTCTATTGTGTGCAGATTCAGAATTCTAGATTCTGCTTGCACTGGGGAAAACAGATTTACATGACACAGCAGTACCAATATAATATTATTATTGTTTATACATGTATGCATAAACATTTCTGCAATGTGGCTGGTGTGACCCATTCCACACAGCACAAATAAAGCACTTTCAGGAAGGGGGTGAAAGCATTTTGGGGGGAGTTCTGCACAGCTTCACCCCAAAAAACTTTTAAAAATGTTTTATTTGTGCTCAAAATGGGTTATTCTGAAAATGCTAAACTAACGACTTTTTTCCCTAATGCCGTTTTTGAAACGTTTCCTACTTGCTGTGCAGAGAGCAGGAAGCGTTTTATTTTTCCCACCCAAATGCAAAGCTCTCACTTCCATTTTCTCAGCTGCTCGCGCCCGCCATCTTCTGCCACTTCAGATTGATTCTCCGTGCTGCCTGCCGTTTTTGATTCTTTCCTATAGACATTTTTTTCCACTGGTATTGTAGCTGTGCATCATTTCAATTATTATAGTACACGAATTAACTCAGCTGTGCCTGCCAATTATGGCAACATGTTGCCGCCGCGCCCCCCCCCCCCGCTTTATTTTCCATGAGGTATCTTCAAAGCCTTGAAGCCTCGATACGAGAATCCATGCTGATCGTCACATCGAATCATTGAATCTTCAAACCTTTGAAGATATTCCATCAAATATTTTTAAAAGGGGGGTGAGAATGACATGTTACTGTATTCGGCAGGCACAACTGAATTCATCCATGTACTTCAGCGACTGGAATGGCATCTAGCCATAATGCCTGTGGAGGAAATGTCTGTGGGAAAGAGTCAGAAAATGGCAGGTGGCACGCAGAATCAAACTGAAGCAGCAGAAAATGGCAGACAAAAGAACAATTTTTGCCTGAAACGCTTAATGTTTCTGCAGCATGCAGACAAAAATCCAAAACAGTTCTTTTTAAACTATTTTCCAAACATTTTAAATGGTCTGTGCATCAAGAGCCACTATCTGTGATAATTCTAAGAACATAAGAACATAAGAACAAGCCAGCTGGATCAGACCAGAGTCCATCTAGTCCAGCTCTCTGCTACTCGCAGTGGCCCACCAGGTGCCTTTGGGAGCTCACATGCAGGATGTGAAAGCAATGGCCTTCTGCTGCTGCTGCTGCTCCTGAGCACTTGGACTGTTAAGGTATTTGCAATCTAAGATCAAAGAGGATCAAGATTGGTAGCCATAAATCGACTTCTCCTCCTTAAATCTGTCCAAGCCCCTTTTAAAGCTATCCAGGTTAGTGGCCATCACCACCTCCTGTGGCAGCATGGGGGGAATTCTGCAATGCTGGGGGAAACTGAAATACCAAAGCCCCATATATATATAAAGGCAGAATGTACATAATAGTAAATAAGAATTATATATATATATTATGCTACCCTTATTTTCATGATAGGGTGCACACATCCATGAATCCATGAAGCTGACTTATACCGACTCAGACCCTTGGTCTATCATGACCGGTCTTATCTACTGTGGCTGACCATCCCCTCCACAGTCTCAGGCATATGGAAATTTCTTTGCTTGTTCCAGAATTGTTGTCCTGTTGCAGACATAATTTTTCTGGTGGGCAGTTTCACAGTAAGGGACTTTTTTCAGATGACCAAATTGTCCAGGGAGGCTATGGGAGAAGGCAGTCCACAGCATATAATTGCAGCTTTTAAATTCTCAAAAGTAGTGTTTGGCATCAATGATATCCATTCACCCACTGGTTGGGCTCCAAGTTGTGCTCATCGCAGTTTGGTGTTCAGCAGCTGTTTGCTTGTATCTGAAGAGCATAAATGTGATCACTTATGACTGCACGTGTGCCATGACAACCTGTTGTGCTGCAGGTACTTCTAGTCAGAACTGCCTCTGCTGCTCTCACCTCCAATTATTAAAAGGCAGCTGGTTAACAGTTTTAAAAAGGTAATATTTTGCATTTTGAAATGAGACTTACTAGTTAGGTTTCCCTGTGCCTCTGTACCAGTGTGCCCCCAGAATAGCCCCTTAAATCCTTTGCAGAAATAAACAAGAGTAACACTCTCTACTTTACAATATCTTTGCAAACTTGCTTCAGTATCTCTTTCTTGGCGACTCCTGGGAAGCTCCTTTGCTCGAGCTGGGCTAGCCCACCCGACCGCATTTAAAAATATTTGATTTTATTGCATAGCAAAATGCTTTTGAAAAGCGTTGCTATTATCCCCCAACTTTAGAAAAAAGCCATGCCCCACCAAAGAGCCTTTGAAGTGAGCTACCTGAACGAAACCTGTGACCTCAGAGAGATGGGAGATAGAGCGCAGAAACAAGGGTGCCTTTCAGTCGCCCGTCGGACCATCCAACGCACCCTTTACACCCCACCAAAATAAGTTGGAGATGAAAGACACCCCGGGCAGCTTGCCTGACCCCATTGCCTCCACTATCTCCACTTGATTGCACAGTGTTTTGCTCGGAACAATTCTTCACTGTCTGCACCACACAGGTGAATCTCCTGCCTTGGCAGAGGGTTGGGAATACCGAGCATAGTCGGAGAGCTTTGCTACGGACTCCTGCCTGCTGGCAGCTAAGGCCAATGCGTGCTTTGCATTTTTTCTGTAGCACATCAGGGGAAAAGAACTGGGCACGTACCAGAAGAAGCAGATAACCTGGGAAAGAGAGCCTTTGTGATAGGGACTCGCATGAATCACAAAACATAGTCTAAGTCCTTGTCAGTCCATGGGATCTCTTTCCATGCTAATTTCTGGTGTTTGTGTGCAGCTTTTAAAATATATGTGACGTCCGCATGCACGGGGAGTCCGGCAGCTATGCATCTTGGGATCCTGCGTTATCCATGGGCCTTTCCCCACTTGCCTTAAGCCCCGCGCTACTCTCCTCAAGCCCCGGCACTCCCAATGACACGGGCGGCGACAGCACAGCCACCCCGACGCTGCCGCTGTCGCACCCCCTCAGCGCGCGGCATCCCTGGCGCTCTTGTAAACATCGCCTTTTGATGACCCCGTGCAGAGCGCGGGGTCGTGGAGACGCCAGGGCGCGTGCCAGGGATGCCGTGCGCTGAGAGCAGTGTGCGGCATAGGGGAGATCCTCAAGAGTGGGGAAACGCCCCATGATGCTCCTGATTTGCATGGCTGGTAAGTTGTCTGAATAGGGTGACGCATGTATTTTGTGCGCAGCTTCGGCAAGTGCCGACTGACACTTATACTTGCAGGGTTCTGGTTCACAGATGAACACGTGCATTGCCCTGTTCAGACACGATGGCAACTGCACGTATTCAAATTCAAATTCAAAGACCTTTATTAGGCGTCAAGAGAAAATACAGATAAAGCTGTGCAGTAATATGATCCAGAGTTTGACGGAGTAAAACAACTGCTCATAGTTCATGCAGTACAAACCTCAAGGAAATAAGTGAATAAAAGGAGAGCCAGAAACTTAGGCCAGTCACGCGACGGGCGGCGAGGGCTGTCGGGCGCTTTGGCTTCATCGAAGACGCTTGGGACCGGCCCGCATCGACGGGTTCGAAGAAGCGGGCAGCCGGGCGCCGCTGAGCCGGGCGCTCAAGATTGTTCGCTAGCCTTTGGTTTTCAGGCACGCGCTGGTGGCCTGGGGACACGCTTCCCCTGGCCTGGCGCTGCCTGTTCGCGCTACAGGCGGGGGGGGGCGTGTCTCCTGCCCGGCCATACCGGGAGGCCCAGGAACAAGGTGAGTGCCGGTCGGAGGCGCTGCGGAAGCCGCTGCCGCTTGCACCGCAAGCGGGCTTCACGGCTAAGCAGAGTTTCCAAAAAAGAACGCCAGAAAGCCGCTTCGAATACTGCCGCGGGCCAGCCGGGCGCTGGGCGCTGCTGGCGCTGTTGCTGCGCCGCCCGCAGTGGTCGGTGTGGCAGCCCGAGACGCTTACCGCCTCCAGGCCGCCACTGCAAGGAAACAGCCTTATTTCATAATATCGAGCAGGAACTTGGCCACCATTTTCAACTGCCTGGGATCCTCATTGTCCAAGAGGCAGTTCAATTTGGAATATGGAGGGCACAAGTAAGTCGGTGTTGAAAAAAACAAACTAGGTCTGAGATCTATGAATTTTGGGCAGACTAAGGCCCCTTCCGCACACGCAAAATAATGCGTTTTCAAACCATTTTCACAACTGTTTGCAAGTGAATTTTGCCATTCCGCACAGCTTCAAAGAGCATTGAAAGCAGTTTGAAAGTGCATTATTCTACATGTGCGGAAAGAGCCTAATAGAACATGCTCCAATGATTCCTCAGAGGTTGAGCAATATGGACATGTACGCTTTTTCTGTGAGTATGCCATGAATCTCTCCGGGGAAAAGGTAAGAGGGATGCAACTGCACATATTGGGGGCAGTGGGAATGCCACACACTCCTGTGAAATGCAGTGGCTTGGCTCCTGATAGGCATGGGCTTAACACCTTAAGAAGCCATGTGAGCCTGTCTGTCTAAACACTCAGTGTACAAACACGCAGAAACACAATGCAGATAGAAAGATATAGAGATAACATCTGATCAGTGCAGTCTTAACAGCATTGTAGGCCCCCGGGCAAAGCAGTGCGTGAGATATGTACACATACATGTATGTGTGGCTGCAGAGGTGACCGTGATACTAAATCAGAGGCAAACGGCAAAGTCCACTTGTTATCATAAAAATTAATATTAATATTGTTTGTTATCTTCAGTAAAAATACATGCTAAATATGCATTTTCAAATAATAAATATGCATAGTGTGGTGTTTATTTAATTGACAGCAAGTCACTATCTATCTATCTATCTATCTATCTATCTATCTATCTATCTATCTATCTATCTATCTATCTATCTATCTATCTATCTATATCTATATCTATATCTATATCTATATCTATCTATATATATATATATAGACTTGCTGTCAATTAAATAAACACCACACTATGCATATTTATTATTTGAAAATGCATATTTAGCATGTATTTTTACTGAAGATAACAAACAATATTAATTTTAATTTATATATATATATATATATATAATATTAATTTTGATAGATAGATAGATAGATAGATAGATAGATAGATAGATAGATAGATAGATAGATAGATAGATAGATAGATAGATAGATAGATAGATAGATAGATAGATAGATAGATAGGTCGGTCGGTCGGTCGGTCGGTCGGTCGGTCGGTCGGTCGGTCGGTCGGTCGGTCGGTCGGTCGGTCGGTCGGTCGGTCGATGGATGGATGGATGGATGGATGGATGGATGGATGGATGGATGGATGGATGGATGGATGGATGGATGGATGGATGGATGGATGGATGGATGGATGGATGGATGGATGGATGGATGGATGGATGGATGGATGGATGGATGGAGATAGAGATAGAGATAGAGATAGAGATAGAGATAGAGATAGAGAGAGAGATAGAGAGAGAGAGAGAGAGAGAGATAGAGATAGAGATAGAGATATGCTTGTGGGGCCTCCGGGCAACTGCCTAATGTGCCAATGTGTTAAGACAGTTCTACGTCTGATGAGATAGCCTCCTGTCCACACTTCTCTTTCCCCCCAGTGGAGAAAACAGGAAGGGGTAAGGGACAGGGGAAATGACATTGACACACTGAGCAACTCTTCGGACATCACCCCAGTCTCTTTGGTCTTCACTATAGAGATTGAGGAACTTTCTAGAACATCTCTCAATTAAGTGATGTCACTTCTGGTTCTTCTTCACTTAGAAGTGATGTCGCCATGTCAAATGAGGTTCTGCTTCCCAATGGCCTGCCCCAAATGCTCCCTGCCTATGTCAGGCACACCCCTGGCAACCCTAAAAGGACCATGGGAAGAAAGATCATTTACCCTGGTGAAATCTCACAGGCCATAATAGGGATCTTCCTCTACGCGGTAATAACAACCCTCTTCCAGTAATAAAGCATACTGTTTAAATCATAGTAGAATCTTATATCTCCAGATGATATGGGATTACAATTCTGTCAGCCCTTGCCAGCATGGGCAATTGGCCATGCTGGAAGGGGCTGATGGGAATTGTAGTCCATAACATCTGGAGTGCCAAAGGTTCGCCACCACGGGCCTAAACAAACACCTCTCTGCAAAGATTTAGGCTGGTTATTCAAATCCCTTCTGCCTTGAGCCTGCTTGCTCCATATTGGGCTCTTCTCACGGTTTTCCTGCTTCACTTGAGGAAGGGCCCCGACTGCAGCAGCCTTGTTCACCCACCTCTTCTCCAGATCATGAGAATTGCCATGTTCTTCTGCCTTTTAATTTTTTTAAAAAATAATCATTTTTCTTTCTGTTGTTAGTTCTACGTATTGATGGAACAATGTAATTCAACTTAGGGACAAAAGGCCTAGAGGGGAGATCATAGGAGCACCAATTGCTGTTGAGAATATAGACTCATTACTGACAAACCCTCCTGATCAGTGGTGGGATCCAAACATTTTAGTAACAGGTTCCCATGGTGGTGGGATTCAAACTGTGGCGTAGCACCAATGGGGCTGGGCGGGGCACAACAGGGGTGTGGCCAGGCATTCTGGGGCGGGGCATTCCTGGGCGGGGCTGGGGCAAGGACGCAGCCACTGCGCCGGTCCTTGGGCGGGAAATGAATGCACGCAGGCGCAGGCTGCCACGCACACCAGTGCACCTGCTAGACTGCTTCAAGTTCTGCGCGCTACTGCTGAGAGGAGGGGCGTAACTAAGGCAAAAATCACGTGGCAAAATCACCAATTAGTAACCCCCTCTCAGCACACACAAATAATTAGTAACCTACTCTCGGGAACCTGTGAGAACCTGCTGGATCCCACCTCTGCTCCTGATCAAAACATCTTCAGTGTTTGAAAACTTTGAGGACTTTTTTTTTGTCTCTCTGAGGCAAAGCAGCTTTACCTTAACTCCCATTTTACTGGGGGTTGAATACTTTCTCAGTAAATAGTGTCTGTCTTTAACTCATTTATATTCTTGATGGTGGTTCAGGTTTCTATTATTTTAGGGATGCTGGAACACCTGCTGGTTTGGGCTGACGTCATGTTTGCCAGCTGTGAACAGCGAGTCGATTGTTTTGATGGCTTGTCTGTTTTGTCGGCCTATTTGTGGTTATTTGGCAGGTTGCTTCACAGCATTCCTCCCTCCCAGTGCAACACACAACTCAGTCAGGTTGTCATTCTCACACAGCCCAATAGAGACTTCTATTTTGCCTCCACCATTTCTGTGCCAGTCTATCAACCAATCTATCAAAATCTATCAATCTACCAACCAATCTTATCAAAAATCAAATACATGGATTAAAAAATAAATGCTCTATGAGAACTAGCATGATGCAGTGGTTAAGAGCGGCAGACTAATCCGGAGAATCAGGTTTATTTCCCTATTACTCCATGTGAAGTCTACTGGGTGACCTTGGGCTAGTCACACTTCTCTCTAAACTCTCTGGCCTGCTTCAAGACGTGGGTGGAATAATGGTGGCCTCGGGATGCCATAAAACGCCGGGCCCCTCTAGGTCCGCCATTCGCGATTAGGGCGCAGAGCTGCTTCAGCAGCCGCGACCGCCCTCGGCAGACTCGCCCACCTCGGCGCCGGAAGCCGGTCAGTTTCCAGAGTGCGCCTGGGAAGCCGCGACTTTTTTCTGGAAACGCCGCCCGGCTGGAAGCCACTGCTGTGCGAATGGCAGCGGCTTCCCGGCGCTTTCCCCCCCTCCCTCCCTGCACTTACCTTGTCCCCGGGCCTCCAGCGCATTGCCGAGGCCTGGGGACACGCCCCCCTGCCCTGCGACGCTGGAGCAGGTGCGCAGGGCCGGAGGGGCATGTCCTCAGGCCTCAGCGATGTGCCAGAGGCCCGGGGACATGCCGGGTCGGTCGGGCGATGGTGCTCTGCGGCACCGTCGTCCCGGCTCTTTCTGGGACCGTTCATGTGAACGGTCCCAGCGTCATCGGGTCGGCGTCGAGTACGCCGACCCGGCCGCTTCCGCCTTCATGCGGAAACGGCCTCTCAGTCCCACCGACATCACAAGATTGTGGGGAGTGGAAGGAAAGAAGTTTGTAAGCCGCATTGAGTCTCCTTAAAAATAGAGAAAGTTAAAGGCAGTCCTTTGTGCAAGCACTGAAAGCAGTTTGACAGTGCATTATTCTCCATGTGTGGAATGAGCCTCTGTGAATTTTGTTTGTTATGTTGTTTCTGCTGTACAACACCCAGAGCCCTTCGGGGGTGAGCGGTATATAAATTATAAATAAATAAATAAATTCATGCTTCAACTTGCTTCTCTGCTGTTTACATTTTGAAAAACCTGAAACTGGTGTACTCAGATCAGCTGTTCTGGTTTTCACACATGCCTAGCAATAGTGGGATGAGGAGTGATGAGCATTTAAACTGGGACGTGTGAACTTGGCCCTAGAAAGTAGTCAATGGTGTTGGGATCAAATCCAATCTATTTAATGGGGACTTTAGTTCTAAATAATTTTACACTTATCTCAAATCTCCATCAGATTCTTTAGAGACAATAATATATCTGTCAGCAGGAACACATGGAGAAGCCAGCTCAAAGCTCAGCCAGGGACTCTAAGTTTACATCAGACTCTTCTTGTGTTCCTGAGGCAAGAATCATTCAATTCTCTCAATGTCTCTGCTATGTGGAAAAGTCAGTTTAGGCACACTCATTTCATAGGTGATTGCGAAGCTGTGAAAATTGTAGAACACTTTTTGTTAAGAATAGCATCTCATGAAGTCACAATAAACCTTAAGGAATTTTAATTGAAACTTTGTTTGTGGTGGGATCTACATTTAACCCTCCTGGTTTCATATGAATTAGTATTGAAATGAAGGGCAGATCTACTACACTACAATTCTTCACCAGTTTTATACCGGCTTAACCAGTGCTGGATTTACCTAGAGGCGTGGCGGGCTGAAGTCTAGGACCTCAAAATATAAGGAGCCTCCAGCCAAGGTATATAATATTTTTGACATTGTCAAAGGCCTTTCTTACACATGTTGCCATGACACACTGTAATCTCTAAACAACCCTTCAGTAATTTTCCTTACCCTCAGGCCGTTTCCACATGGCCATGCTGGGAGTTGGGTCAGCATACATGACGCCGACCCAACTTCGGGACCGCTCTCTCTGCATGAACGGTCCCCGTAACGGCGGAAGACGGGCGCCGCATACCGCCAAGTCGCTGGTTCGAGTCTACCTTCTGCTGTAATTCATCTTCAGGTGTTGCCGGAGGCCAGGGGACGTGTTTCCGCCCCTGCTCCGCGAACCGGGCCGCTTCTGGAGTCGCAGGGCAGGGGGGCGTGTCCCAAGACCTCGGCAACACACTGGACGGTCGCAGAGAAGGGAGGTCCATCGGGCAAAGGGGGGAGGGATGGCGCCTTCCAGCCGCTGCTGTTCACACGGCAGCGGCTGGAAGCCGCCATTTTCCAAAAACTTCGCTCAGGGAGCGAGGTGAGAAAATAGCGGCTTCGGTTAGCTGCGCTCCAAGGCGTAAACACTCCCTGGGGATCGGCGCTTTGCCGCCCCCGGCTGTATTTGGCCTGGGTAAGGAAAGGGCCTCAAGTTTCAGAATAATACTGTCTTAAGCTGGTAACTCAACACAAGCATTGAGTTCTATATTGATTTTGCCCTTCCAAGGCTTCACTGAAAAGGACCCCATTTTGTGGACCCCATCTTGCTCTGGTCATAAGGGGGGAATTGGGAGGGGCCTCACAAGTGAAATAGCCTAGGGCCCCTCTCCATCTAAATCTGGTTCCTGACTTAACTGTCTTCACATGGGCAAATGCAGTTGGGGAAAGGAGCTGAGAGGAACTCTGTTAGAATGCTCAAAACGGTACATTTTGTGGGGCTTCTGGAGGAAAGAAAATCAGTTTTTTTTTAAAAAAAAAAAAACTACATAGAGTCCTCAAGCCTCAAGGAACTTCAGGTCTTACTGTAGCCTTAATCTGCCTGTTTCCCCCACTCCCAATTTTATATGAAACAAAACCTTGCCCTTAGTACCAGAGGGTGCTACAAATCAAAGTCCAGTAAGAACTGGGTTCCCTAAGAAATGAAACTAGGACTTCACATCTACACTCTAAAAAAAACCCCCAACTGGACTTCTTTGAATAGAAATTGTCCTTTCTCAAGCAATCCCACAACTATAGTCCTTTGATAGATGCATTGAATCTCAACCATAACATCGGTCGTTTCCCCACTTACCTGCTGCTGCGCGCTACTCTCCCCAAGTAGCGCGGGGTCCCCCGGCACTCCCCACTACAGGGGCGGTGACAATGCAGCCGCCCCGACGCTGCCGCTGTCGCGCCCCCTCAGCGTGCGTCATTCCTGGCGCTCCTCAAAAAGGCGCCTTTTGATGACCCTGTGCAGAGCGCAGAAGCGTGGGGAAGCCCGGGAGCGCGCCAGAAATGCCGCGGGCTGGGAGTAGCGTGCAGCAAAGGGTGGTCGAGGTAAGTGGGGAAACGACTATCTTCTGCTCTGTCACTGAAATGTCATTTCTCAAGATTATTTGTTAGAAACTATGCCAGTGAAACTGGTGTAGGTATGCAGCATGGCTAGCAGAGATGATCAGCTTTTCTTAGCACTTTCCCCTTGGGATTCAGCACCTTGGATACTAACCCTGACCTTTGTTTACCTTGCACTGAGGGGGTGGTCCTCCACTACCAAGCATATTACGCTAGCACTAGGACCTTCAGCTAATGTGACATCCTTCAACAAGCTCAAATACATGTAAAACCCAAAGAAAGCCTTGAGTAATGGAGGATTACCTCTGTGAAAGATGAAGAGGAGCACCAGAAGGAAGCAAGGCTTAGGATCCAAGGGAGTGTATCTCTACTCTTTTTGACTCATGGTTATGATCTTCCACTGAATTTTGAGCAAAGTGCAAGTTGACTGAGATAGAAATAGAATGGGCCCTTCCTTCCCTGGTAAACATTTTCTCAACTTTTCCATCAGTGTCCACAAAGCCAGCAAATTTCAAGTGTCAAGGATGTGCACTTCTATGATTCAGAGATCTCTGGACTCAGAGCTATGGTGGTCAACCTCCAGGTGGTGGCTGGAGATCACCTGGGATTACAACTGGTCTCCAGGCAGCAGAGATCTGTTCACCTAGGTGGTTTCCACACAGCCAAGGGAGAGACCCTGCATCGGCATTAATCATGCCAATGCAGGCTATGGGGCCGTTCGCACAAGCGGCCCCATGGGATGCGCAGGTGTGGGAGCAAGCTCCGCGACAAAGTCAGTAGAAGCCTTCTTCCCAGCTCCCTTAAACACTTGTTATCTTTTGCTGAGTGAGCCACGTCGCTCTATCGTCACTCTGAGGAGGGAAGGGGACATGCCCCCATGGCCACAGCGATGGCGGAAGCACCGGAGACCAGGGGCATGTCCCTTCCTCCTCAGAGAGCGTAATTTATAGCAGACGCTGGCTGCCAGCAGAAGGTAACAAGGCATTTGGGGCCGGGGAGGGGAGGGGAAAACGCCGGCTTCCACCCGCTGCCGTTCGCATGGCAGCGGATGGAAGCCGGCATTTGCAGAAAAACTCGCTCCCCAAGCGAGTTTTGAATACACCATTTTGGCGGGCACAGAGCGCTGCTGCATCGATTTGGCAGCAGCGCCTGTGCGAAGGGTCCCTGCCAAAACCATGTTTTACTGGGCTGAAGCCGTTGCTTTCAGCCTGTGCAGAAACCGCCCTAGAGAAAATGGTGACTCTGGAAGGTGGAGTCTCTATGTCATTATATTCCACTGAAGTAACTCCCCTTTCCAATTGCATTCTCCTCAGGTTCCATCCCCCCAAATCTGCAGGTATTTCCCAACTTGGAGCTGGCAACCCTGCTTCCAGCATTCCCATAACTTCAGTATCATCCTTCAGCATCTGTCCAAAATGGGCATTGGAGAAAATGTTTTAAACCTATTTCTGGGTGTGTGTGTTTAGAGATGTGAGCGTTCAATAAAAGCACAACCAAGGATTCATTAAGATACTTTACTCTGACCATAGTGATCAACTAGCGTGATATTTCAAATATTGGGCTGGAATCAAAATTCAGTTTCTATCAACAGAATTTTCATCAGTGAAACAGATTACTCGGGCTCATTCCGCACTTGCAGAATGATGCACTTTCAAACTGCTTTCAGTGCTTTTTGAAGCTGTGCGGAATAGCAAAATCCACTTGCAAACAGTTGTGAAAGTGGTTTGAAAATGCATTATTTTGCATGTGCAGAAGGGGCCATAGTTTCTAATGCCCCCATTCCTCTCATATCAACCCACTGATCTCTTCAAAATGCTGTTCTTGTGGGTCAAGGAACCAGTTTAGGGATAAGTGGGCCTCAATGGGAGCCAGGGAAATAGAAATGTTCTCTTCTGCTGCCTTTGTTCAATGAAAACTAAACTTTGGACCCAATTTACTCAAGAATTAAATATTCCTCTTTAATTCCAGCTGCTCATGATAAAGTGAACTCAACTGCAAGAGAATGTGTGATCCTGCTCTAGCCAAGTGGACTACAACAGTCGGTAGCCCTTATGTAGGCTAGATAGGGAGTTTTTGAAGAAAGCAAAGCTTAAACAGCGTCGTCACTGGTATTATGCACCCATCCTCTTTTGCATCTTTTGATGGGGAACTTCAACTTACAACCTTGTAGATCCCCTTCCAGTTTACTTCTTTGCCACTTATCCAACCAGTTTTCAGTGCCTTCCTTCTACCATCCAGAATATCGGTTGGACTTTTCAAGCCTAATAGTCGAAACTCGCCAGAATCAAGAGGATATCGCAAATTTCCTCTTTCTTACCCATGAGAAGTTCATTCCCCCTCCCAATAACAAAGAGGTTGCTGTTCAGTAGAACCTGCCAATGAGACATTCTGGCTGGGTATATTCAAGGCACACGAACAGATGACAGGACGGCAGGTAGTCCATTCCTTTCTAGGGAATAAGCTGAGGATTCCTTTAATGCAATGTGACAACTAATATCTGTACAGCATCTGACTTGAAAAATTTTAATTACTAGAGCTAGACTCACAGGCATTCAACCCCAATAGAGTGCTCAACACTCTCTGCCCCAACATAAATTGCATGGCTTCTTATAAAGGTGGTGCATGCGCTGATATTATTTTAACCTTTGCTTTCAGGAAAACAATACCCTGGGTCACATACAAAGCCTCCAGCAACCTTTTTTTTGGTTAAATGTTGCTCAATCTTTCTCACACTATGCCCATCTACCCACATCTATGGAACTGTATATTTTCCCCTCTCCTTCACTGGAAGCTGCCACATATGCTCCATGAAAATGTTTCCTCACACATGTTTGATCTCTGACAAACAGATCAGTGATCAGTGCTGGATCCTTGTCATGGAGTGTAGCATGAACAAATGAAGTCCTGCTTCCTAAGTCCTGTCTGAGGCCGTTTCTGCATGGCCATGCTGGGGGTTGGGTCAGCATACATGACGCCGACCCAACCCCCCCGGGACCGTTCGCATGAACGGTCCCGGTAACGAACAGGAAGACGGCGCTGTGGAGCGCCGTCGTCCGATCGACCTACGTTCTCTGCGACCGTCCGGTGCATCGCCGAGGCCAGGGGACACGCCCCCCTGCCCTGCACAACCGCTCCAGAGTCGCAGGGCAGGGGGCGTGTCCCCAAGCTTCGGCGACGCGCCGGATGGTCGCAGAGACGGTAGGTCGATTGGGCAAAGGGGGGAGGGATGGTGCCTTCCAGCTGCTGCTGTTCACACAGCAGCGGCGGGAAGCCGCCGTTTTCCAACAACCTCACTCGGAGAGCAAGGTGGGAAAATGACGGCTTCGCGCTGCTGGGAAGGTGCGAGGGCGGCATGGCTGCAAAGCAGCTGCGCCATCCATGCGAACAGCTCCCTGGGGATGGCGTTTTGGCCGTCCCTGGGGTGCTGTATTTGGCCCGTGCATAAAGGGCCTAAGAGAAGAGTCATCATGACATAAGTGGATTTATGCCAGTTCTGCAAGTGTGGCTTCTTTTACTTTCTTTTTGGGGTCAGACAGATCATGTCAGAAAATGGATGGAAATACTGAGCTGTCCTATATTATTGCCACTTCCAGGCTTGGAAATTTCTAGAAATTTGGAGGTGGAGCCTTGAGAGGGCAGAGTTTGTTAGATACAATGTCATGGAATTCACCTCTCCAGAGCTGCCATTTTCTCCAGGGAAACAGATCCCGATAGTCTGTAGGTCTGTTTTAATTACAAGAGATCTCCACACCACAGCTAGCATACAGCAATCCCTCTCTGCGGTGTGACATGTTAGCATTTGTTTCATTAATAAGTAAGACTTCCTGATCACAATAATGTCTGAGCAATTCCCTCCCCACTACCACAAAAAAATCCACCAGTTGTGCAAAAAATGTTATTAGTGTCAAGTGAAAATGTCTCAGATCAGTGAACAACTGTTCAAGTTCTCCAGAACCAACAAGAATGATGAGGAAGAAGGTGGTGTAAATGAAGGGGGAAAAGAAAAAACAGTGTTGCTTGCCGTAACTGCAGGCACATGTAAAATTACGCTTGTGTACGACAGTTGCAGAACTTTTTGATAGCAAATTAAGACCAAAATCCAATCGTGTGGGAATTGAAAAAGCAATGTAGAAACAAAACATGGATTCTAAAAAATTGGTTACTGAAAAAGAGAGAGAGAGAAATGAAGCCTTTGAGAAAGTTGTGAAAGATTTTTGAGAACTGAACCAAGATTCAATACCCCAAAAATAAATTATTTGGGATACAATGGAGACTGTATTGGGAGGAGATATGATAAAACACAAAATTAAAACAAACAAAAGAAGGAACATCAACTAAAATTAGAGAAAGAACTTAAACAGTTAGAAATAGATCATACTAAGAATGTATTAAGTAAAAAAATAAACAAAAACAAAAGAAATCAACTGAATATTTTAAACACAGAACAAATGGCCTGCCAGCTAAATTTCTATAAACAAAAGGAATTTGCTGAAGGGAACAAACCAGGTAGATAGCGGCAAAATTAAAGAAGAAAAGACAAAAGAGATGGGTAACCAGTATAGTTAAAGAGGGAAAAATTATTTTAGAAAGGGAAAAGATCCAGGACTGCTTTGTTGATTTTTTTGAGGCATTATATGTGGAAAAACAAATCTCAAATCAAAATATAAGCAGGTACTTAGAAAATAAAAAACTAGCAAAAATAAAGCAGGAAGCTATAGATGACTTGAAATCCCTATTCAACAGCACTATGGAAGGAGTGAAGATCCCAGAAACAATCTCCTTGTTACAATCTCCTTGATTCCAAATCTCCTTGTTACAATGTCCTTGATTACAATGCTTGTTACAATCTCCTTGTTACAATCTCCTTGATTCCAAAGAACCAAAAAGAACATCTTGAAGTGAGTGATTTTATGCCAATATCACTTCTGAATAATAATTAGAAATTATTTGTTTATATTTTAAGAAATAGACTTTAAAAAATCATAAATAAGTATATAGACCACGAAGGTTTCTTACCTGGTAGACAGGGGATTTCAAATATAAGAACAGTAAGCGAATAGAGGTCATCAAAAAGGTTGGATTTACCAATAGCCTTAATATTGTTGGATGCCGAAAGACAAGGGTACCCGCTTTCTCCTAACCTCTTTATTATCATTTTGGAAACATTATTAAGTAATATCAGAAAAGATAAACAGATTAAAGGTTTACAAATTAAGAACCAACATTTGAAAATAATGGCTTTTGTGGATGATGTCATTGTTTTGCTAAATAACCCCATTGATAATATACAATATTTAATAGGAAAAATTAATGAGTTTGGTAAGCTGATGGGTTTTAAATTAACAAACGGAAAACAAAAATGCTAACTAGAAATATACCAACAGATGGGAAAAGACAATTGGAACAACTCTCAGAATTTAAGATTGAAAAATCAATAAAGTATCTAGGAATATTTCTGAGGAATAACAATAGCCAAATATTTGAGAATAGTTACAAAATCTTATGGCAGAAGATGAAGATTTGGAGAAATGGAACAAAATAAATGTCTCTCTATTGGGGAAAATAGCTCTAATTAAGATGTCTGTTATACCAAAATTTCTTTATCTTTTTAGGAATCTATCCACGGATATTGGTAAAAATAACTTTGCAAAATGGAGACAAGAGATAACAAAGTTTATCTGGAATGGGAGAAGGCCAAGAATAAAATATCTATATTGGGCTCATTCCGCACATGCAGAATAATGCACTTTCAAACTGCTTTCAGTGCTCTTTGAAGCTGTGCGGAATGGCAAAATCCACTTGCAAACAGTTGTGAAAGTGGTTTGAAAATGCATTATTTTGCATGTGCGGAAGGGGCCTTTGATTGACGAAAAAAGAAAGGGATCGGCATGCCCAGATTTAGAGACCTATTACAAAGCATGTGCATTAATGTGGGCCAAAGACTGGATAGTCTTCAAAATACGACTTTATTAAATCTGGAAGACTATGGCTGTTTCCGCACGGGCGGAATACAGCAACCCAGGGATGCTAAAAATAGCATCCCTGGGGAGGGGTTCACACGGCTGCCGCCGCATTGCAGCGGCGGCGGCGGGTTAGCAACCCCTGAACAGCGCGAAGCCGCTGTTTCCGAACCTCGCTCCCTGAGCAAGGTATTTTGGAAACAGTGGCTTCCAAACGCTGCCGTGCGAACGACAGCAGCTGGAAGGCACCATTCTCCCCTTTCCCGAATGCCTACCTTGTCTCCTGGCTTCCGGCTTGTCGCAGAGGCCAGGGGACATGCCCCCCTGGCCTGCGACTCCAGAGCCGTCGCTCCATGCTGCGGGGGCGTGTCCCCTGGCTTCTGCGACGAGCTGGAAGCCAGGAGACAAGGTAAGCGTTCGGCGACAGCGCAGCCTGTGCAAAGGCTGTGCCGCCGCCTGCCATTCTCCTGGGACCGTCCATGTGAACGGTCTCAGGGGGGTGCATAGGCATTGTTTATGCCGAAGAACCCCCGCACCGTTGCAGTGCAGAAAGGGCCTATGACCTAAAGAATGGCTGGCATTATTATGTATGGCCCAGCAAAAGTAAAAAGGATAAAACAAAGGAAATTGAAGAACACCCTTTGAGAAAGAGCCCTTACAGGATCTGGATGAAATATAAAAACTTATTTTATCCTAAAACCCCATTGTGGATTTCCAGGATGGAAACTTTAAAAAGTTAGAGATAGAAATGAAGAGAAAAAACTGGCTGACCTTTAAAAATTACTGACTAAATCAGGTTCAGAATTTAATTTTAAACGAAGAGAGGAAATCTTGATCGATAATGGAAAATGCTATTGGTATACATACCTCCAGCTCAGAAACAATTTCATAGAAGATAATTATGAAATGTAATACCGATTTAGATTTAATATATTTTACAGACCAAACAAAAATTATTAGCAAAATTTATAAACTGGTATTAACCCTCAAAATGGAAACGGAATTTGTTAAAAGCAATATGATAAAATGGGCAAAGAATTTGGGAAAAAACATAGTTACAAAGTTGGGAGACCTGTTGGACAAACATTTATAAACTTTGTCAGCAGAAAAAGGAGAAAATAATCTAAAGATGTTATATAAATGGTATCTAACACCCTTATCAATTTCCAAGTTTACCCAATCCTACTTATCACTCTGCTGGAAATGTGAAGAAAAGGTGGGCTCCTTTTGTCATTGCTGGTGGTCCTGCAAAAAAATAGAATACGGAGCCCCTTGGGGATAGGGCGGTATAAAAATCTAATAAATAATAATAATAATAATAATAATAATAATAATAATAATAATAATAATAATAATAATAATAATAATAATAATAATAATTCTTAAATGTAAATTTAAGAAATTACCTGAAACTTACATTGGGGGATTCCTGGACTTCGAAGATAAGACGCTTCAAAAATATAAAAGACTCTTTTATTTATTTATTAACAGCAGCAAGGGTTGCTGTTGCCAGATGCTGGAGAAGAAAAGAAAGTCCAACTATAGAAGTTTGCTTAATTAAAGCATAAGAGTATAGAACGGCAGAGAAGCTAACATTTTATTTGGCGAAGGATAGCTTAGAAAGCTATGATGATATACGGAAACCTTTATTGGGATATCATGTAAAAATAGGCCTTACTGTTTCAACGACTTACGGTATGAGTCCTATATTAACAGAAATTTTTATGTAAAACCTCTGTATGGATTTAATCCAGAAAAATTATGTTTTGACTAAATTTTATCTCTCTAGGGAAACTAGGTATCAGTAATAATATATGTTGTTTAAGACTGCTTTCACTTGTGGGCAGATGTAATGTACATATACTTGTTTTTAAGACATGACAAAGGTGAGTATAGTGTCTAGATCGAGGGAAGTAATTGTACCACTCTACTCTGCATTGGTCATACCTCACCTCAGTGGCATAGCACCCACGGAGGGGGGCACCCTGGGTGGAGCAGCATTGGAGGTGTGGCCGGGCAGTCAAGGGGGTGTTGCGGGGGGCATTCCAGGGCGTGGCAGGTGATGCTGCAGCAGGGGTGCAAGGCGTGCGTGCACCCTGGATGCAGTTTCCCCTTGCTCCGCCTCTGCCTCACCTAGACTACCGTGTTCAGTTCTGGGCACCACAATTTAAGAAGGATATTGACAAGCTGGAAAGGATCCAGAGCTATTGAGAGAACAAAATAAAGGAAATGGGACATTACCCTGAACTCCACAGGGAGATTTCAGGTGAACAGCCACGTTGGTCTGCATAAGAATAGTAAGAACATAAGAACATAGTATTCAAGTTAAGGAGCACTGTAAAGACCAGCCATATCTCTAGGGCAGAGGTAGGGAACCTGGAGAGCCGCATGCGGCTCTTCTGCTCTTGCACTGCGGCTCCACGAGCTGAACCGCCGGCCCCATCCTTGCCCACCCTGCAGGCAGCAGGGCAGGCGCACCAACTGCCCGTGGTTGGCTGGGCCGCGCCATGGGCTTCCCCTCTTGTCCGCCCCATTCGAGCGGGGCAGGCGCTTTCCCGGCGGCCGGCAAGGCTGAGCCGCTGGCCCAATCCTTGCCCGCCCTGCAGGCAGCAGGGCGGATGCATCCATGCGCTTTTCAGAATGAGCGGAGTAAAAGGTTTTTTAAAAGCCAATATATATATAGTGTTATCTTTATTTTAAATGTCAAAAATTATTTGCGGCTCCAAGTGTTTTCTTTTCCCATGGAAAACGGGTCCAAATGGCTCTTTGAGTGTTAAAGGTTCCCTACCCCTGCTCTAGGGTAACACATGTTTCTCTTTTATGTCTGTCAGTCTCTAGTCACAATGTAGTTAAGATGCAGCTTAGTTAGAAAAGTTCACTATTTTACTATCACGTAAACCCTTCTTATTTAGCATTATTTAGTAAAGACTCTTTTTATAAAATCTCATTCACAGTGGGCTGACTCTTGTCTGCCTTCGTTGCATTCCTCTGCCAAGTATGAATTATGATGATGAATATTAATATCTCATAAATACTAGCCAACAAAAATCCGCAACCGCCAGGAGTCTTGACTTTCAAAAGCCTATGTAGCTTGGAGATACGGTTAGTCTTCACGGTGTTACTGGACACCTTGCTCTCCTTTGAGTGGGATAAAAGATGAAAGTTGGGATACTATCTTGCAAAACTTTGAGCATCACAATTTGCAAACCACCAGTGACCCACAGGTGCACTGATCCACCCTGTGGGTTGTTACTAAGTCAACGCCATTTCATGACATGATGCCTGTTTTCACCTGAACTGGCATCCAAGGTTGGCAGGACATTGTCAAGGCTCACTGGCTTGTTTTTCAGACCCAAATTCCACTCTCTGGGAGGTGGCGAACCGGGTGGCACCGAAATCGGCAATGGGGCTCCGCAAGCCCTCCTCATCTGCCCATGTGCCAGAGCAGCAGGGAGCTAATGAGCTGCAAGGTGTGAAGCAGGCAAACTTCCTCACAATTACAGACTTTGCAAACTGCCAAGCAGCAGAGTGTGGTCAGCAGAAGGGCAGCTGTGTCGGCAGCCTTGGCATCTCCGAGCTAATAATGAGGTTATTACTATCCTGCTGTTTGATGGTCCACGCCGGCCTCTGCTTGCTCAGTCTTCTTCATTCCCACTTGTGGAAATGAGGATGTCAGAATCCCATCCCAGAAAGTCAGGAAGTTTCCTACTCATTTTGGCTTTGGAAAGAAACACGATCAGCAAGTGCGGTTACATGCACTTATCCGCTTCTACGCTGTAACTAATGTCAGAAGCAGCGCTACCAGGCTGGGAAGAACCACTGGAGATGTATCTGTAACCCATGCCATTTTAGTATTTGTGTTTTGTTTAGATCTTTGGACCCAGGGGACCCATGCTCAATGAGCATGTGCGGTAGGTAAGCTTGCTTACTTATTACCAACTGCAAGAGCCCCACCCAGTGGTGGAATTAAAATAATTTAACAACCGGTTCCGGTTGAGCGGGGGGTGGGGGTGGCAGCAACAGGTGGACCCGCCCCCCGGCTCAACCTTCATCTGTGTTGGCCCTGCTGCCTCAGGTAGCAGTGCCACCCACCGATGGAGGTTGAAGAGGAGGCAGCAGCAGCTGGCAGGAAGCCATGGCCCTGCTGGCTGTTGCGCCCCTGGTTGCTGCAGCCCTCCCTGCTCAAGTGGGCTGCCAGAGGGGGGGTGCAGTGGTGGGATTACAAAAAATTGCTACCCATTCTACTGAACTGGTGCGAACTGGCTGAATCCCACCACTGGCCTCAACCCTCTTCAGTTGATCTGGCTTCAACAGGAGAAGGAAGGCCTACAGCTCAATTGGGGGAATTACTTATTATTTTTACAGGCCCAAATTGAAGAAAGACTTGCAGCAGCTACATCCTATGCAGAAGAACAGATGAGATACCCTGATTTATTAATAGTTTGGATTTTCTTGCTGTTTTGTATTTATTGGGCACTGTTAGTAGTTGTAACTGTTTTGAGTGCTTTTCTTAAAAGGCACTAAATATTTTGTATAATTGAGTTGTGCTGTATATATATACATATATATGTTCACTATTATTTATCCCTAAATGATAGAAAATTGTTGTGTTTAAATTAAAGGTTTGTTCATTTGTTCAATCAATTTCATATTTGTTTGTAAAACCACAGGGTGCTGTCATTATATTAACTTTTAAATTTTCCTAGGAGATTGATGTGGCCAAGGATAAGTAGGTTACATATCATCTTTGTTTGTTTTTTATTACCTTACAAGCAGCACATAAGTGGAAGAAAGCAGGCACTCCTAGGGCGATTTCGCACTTGAGAATTGACAGAGGATCGACTCATCAGGCTGAAAGAGTTGACCTATGTCAATCCCCTTGTAACTTCCCACAGCAGCCAAGGTTGTCCTGCCGGAGCAGAGTTCAGAGGGCGGAATCACTTCGGCGCGTCATTCACTCGTCGTGCCTGATTGGCTGCTGCGTTCAGGCAGGAATGCGAACGTGTGTTCCTTTTTTCCAATTTTTTTAACGTTACAGCTATGTAGCATTGACATAATGACAAGTGTTTATAACATGCCACCCGAAAGGAGGACGGGATGAGGTGCAATTGATTGGGCAAAATGGTGCTGTGAAGGAAAAATGTTGCTGTTTCGTTGCTATGAGTGGCGTGCAATCTGCCCTTCGTTACTGTGCATGGTCGTCAGTGTTATATGGAAGCTGGGGGGAAAGGCGTGCTTTTTGCCGACGCAAGTCTTCCGTCTTGCGCATGCCCAAAACATTCATCTGTGATTGGCTGAATGGGCGAATCGACCCGACGAAGATTCCCCACTCTCGTCAGCTTCGCTTGAGTTCAACCTGGCTTCGCTGGTTTACCCCACCTCAGAGGTGGAGTTGAAAATTTAATAGCAGAACGGAGCAGAGCAGGACAAACCCACGTCGGATTCACCGGATGTGGGGAGCACTTGGGTTGAACATAGGTCGAACTTGAGTTCACACAGTGAGTGCGAAATCGCCCCTAAAGCAGAAAGCAGGTCCCAAGAGAACATTTAGTGTCCCTCCCCAAAACTTCTGCCTGAGCTCCAGCTACACCCAGATAGACATGCTCTGGTTTCTCTTATTCTGTTCTTATTCAGATTTCCAACATGGTTCTTGCTGTTCCTCTGCCCCTTTCACCAGCTGGAGGGTTTCATCTCCTCCAAAAATGAGAGAGTGATTCTCAACTATAGTGGTAGGATACAGTTTAGAGATTTGTCCTTAAATATAAGGACAGCACTGAGAATTTTGTCTTACCCTAAGATTATGTGACCTCTGTTGGTTCTAGAACAAGGTTTACTACCTGATTAAAAGAATGTTTGAGTTATTTAAAACCATTCCTTATTTTTTAAAAAAAATAAGATTTTTTTAAAAATGGACAAAAACAACTTTCAAGAATATACACAAAAATAACGGGGAAGGAGAAGACTCCCAAATTCCTCTGTGCCGAATATGAACACGGTTAAAGATTTACCACTTGCTCCCTAGTTACAGTTATGAAATTATACTTCAGTTAATTCTTGATTATTATTACTATTAAATAGGATGCACATGTTTCTATATTATATTCATTTCTTGATCTCCCAGTCCTCAAATTCACAAATCATCAGGTTTTTTTCTGTTTTAAGCAAAACATCTATCAGGGGTTTCCAATTATTGATCAACTTGTATAAGTTCTTTTCTCTAATCAAAGAAGTAATCTTCGCCCTCTTGGCCAATTTCAGCGTCCTCACAAAGCACTCTTCTATTGTAGGTATAGATAAAAGTTTTCCATTTTTGCACACGCAATATTCTCACTGCTGAAGTCATATATAAAAACAAAATTCCATATCTTTTTCCCGGCTGTCCATGAGACCCAAAAGAGAAGCCTCTGGTTTTATTTGAATATTACTCATTAAAATCTTCTGGATTATTGAATTTATTTATTTCCAATTTTTTAAGCTTCATTTCGAGTCCACCATAATTGGTAAAACAACCCTTTGTGATATTCATATTCCCAACAAACATTCAGAAGATTTTTTTTGCTAATTTTTCTGGTGACAAATAGCAACAATTCATCATTTTATTGAAACACTCTTTTGAGACTGGAACTTAATGTACATTTAAGACCCTTTAACAACATATTCTCCCACTGAGCTATTTCACAATACACCCAAGTTATTGGCCCATTCATATTTCAACTAAAGTTCATTTATAGCATGACCCCCCCCCCCCTTTCTCAATTACTTTGGTTCCCTGGGCACCATTAAGAGCTGGGATTGATACATAGGCTGAAGGGTAATTATTGCCATCATGGGTGGGTAGGGGAATTGGCTTGGTTTGACCTATTTTAATGCTGATTTTATTATTGTTTTTACTTGAATAAAAAGTGCCCTGAGCCTGGCTGAAACCACGGATTGGCAAGATACAAGTTTAATAAAATAAAATAAATAACATAATTCTACTTCAGAAGCAGTCTTAGAATATTCAGAACCATGAGATCTTTTCTTCTGCTTTAAATCTTTCCAACAATTATGAAAAGGAAAGCCATAAAGTCATTCTTTATTATAGGACCATTCTGCTCCAAGATCAGGTGACTATAACTTTTATTGCCTCTCGCCATATTTTCCTCATCTATTCCAGATCTATCCCTCAGTACTATCTATATTCTAGGAGTGTGTGTGTGTGTGTGTGTTCTGTTGCTTTTACTGTGTTCTTGTGTACCCCTATTATCCCATTAAAAATGTTAAACTTATTTCACTATCTCATGAGTTTCTTGCAAAAGGCTAACTCTCGTATACATAGGCAATCAAGATCCCAAGCTTGCCCAACCTTTTGCAAAGCCAAGAATCTGCTCCTGCTAATTCCCCCACACTAAAAGGGAGAGATTTCCCTCCACTTTGGGTAACATCAACACAAACAGATCAGCAGCCATTAATATTGCCAAGGAATATTTGCACAAATGTTTTTCTTTTAAATAGCACTTATTTTTGACTGATAGTTCTAATTTTGACTGACAGTTCTAACTTATTTTTGACTGATAGTTCTAATGTAAAGAAGGGATAGCTGAAGCAACCCAACGAATGGGTTGATAACAAACTGCCCATTGAAAAATCAACTCTCTGCTCAGAATTAATTGGCTAGCAGGATGTGAGCCGCACAAGCATCTCTGCTTACAGTGTTCCTGGTCACATGTTTCAATGTTTAAGTTTTTCATTTTTCTTTTTCATGGGATGAGCAAATGAAATAAAGCATCGTACTAGACAGAAGCCAGCTGAGTTGCACTGTCTGCATGTCTTATTGTGGTGCTCCTGTTATCTATGTGACCTTGATACCAAGCCACAAAGTGCATGGATTCACAACTTTCAACTACAATCCTGTTGGGTTTTATCGGAATTGGGTTAACTGCTCTGTTCTTTGCGGGGAGGGTATGAAAAGGGCAAGGGATCTTCTAGCTCCACTCCAGCCTCTTTGTACCTTCATCTTCCCCCCCCCCACCACGCCCCACACTGAATCGTGGGCTCAGGCTGCGTCAGACTCGATACCAAAGCCTTTTGCTCTCTTTTTAATTTTTTTCTTTAGTGTATCCAGCAGGGGCAGGGAGGGTGGGCTGTTGGGGGTAGGGCAAAGTGTGTTATTTTATTGTCCTTTTAAAATTATTATTAACAAAGTTAAAAGGGGGGTTAAAAACAACAAAAGAGAAATATATAACAAAATCTGCCCTACAAAGGCTCCCATTCTGCCTCTGGAAATGACCGATTCTACATTCCCAAATGAATTACTAGAAAATGCATCATTTTACACAAGTTTGAAACTTTGGGTTTTATTTCTTATATTCTTTGCAAAGACGTGTAGAGAATTTGAGACTGCAGCCTTGAATGCACCTTCTTGGTTTAACAGACCGTGTGCCAGTATGTTCCTTTGACTCTTCCAGGCACTGTCGGCTGAGGTCCATTGTTTGGCAAGGCCCTGTCCTCCCTCTCTTTGGAACAGTTTCTGGAGAGGAGGGATTTGCTGGCCTCTCTGAGCAGCTGGTCCATGTGTCACAGCTGATTAGACAGGAAAGGAGGAGAGTGGGAAAGGACGACACTTCACTTCTTGAGTCCTGCTGTCACGGGGCAGATGTGGAGCCCAACACATGTTCCCCAGTCCTACCATGCCTCTAATTAATCACCTCAGCCACAAAGTCATGACAACCTCTCACCTCAAGTGAGAAGCACCACGAGGCAAGAGAGCAGAAGGCAACTCAAAGACTTGGACAGGAAAGCAGATATGGGCCTGCTTTTCTCTCTCTCTCTCTCTCTCTCTCTCTCTCTCTCTCTCTCTCTCTCTCTCTCTCTCTCTCTCTCACTAGCTCTCTCTCTGTGTCTCAACGTGGACCACTGTCCCTCCATCTTGGCTTTCCCTTTCAGTCAGGTCACTTTCCTCTCTGCATGGTTTATCTGAGGCAGAAAACAGGGCTGACTCTGAAATCATATTGTTGTCTGGACTAAGGTTATCTCAAGACAGGGCCAACTAAAATCAGAAAACCAGCATAGACATAATATTGGTTTGGTGTCACGGGCAGGTAAAAAGAAATCAAGCCAGCATAGCACAACTCCATCATAGCAGCAAGGTATTATCTAGGCCCCACTTATCTTATGATAAGAGAATCATATAGTATGAAGAGGCCTATGGTCATCAATCCTGTAAGCCAAACCGAGAACATCAGTCATTTTGCAGTCAGATGATGATTCCTTTAACTGGAGATGTTGGACCACAACACAAAGCATTTTGGATGTCAGGACTTGGACTAGCAGATACAAACTACAGCAAAAGGATATTTCATCTAAATTTGAGGAAGAACTTCCTGAGGATGAAGTGTGTTCAATTCCAGAAGAGCCTCCCTCATGAGGCGGTGGATTCACCATCACTGGAGGTTTTCAAGTATTGATTGGACACCAACTTGTTGGGTGGTATTACAGCAATAGTTCATACATTGTCATTGGTCCTAATGGCCCCTTCCAACTCTGAAATTAAGCAACAAACAAATTAATATCATATAGGGAAGAGTGTATAGCTCCCCTTTTATCCTTCTGTGATCCTTCTCCCCTGCAGCATTTCACTCCTCTAATTCCAGTGTATTCAGGATTATTTCTAAAATTAATTCCAGTAATAGCTTATGCACAGTGGGCTGTTGCTTTCACTTCCCTTGGGTTATATGCATGCTTTCTCCCTTCATGTTACTGATGCACACTGATAAAACACAGCAAAAAAACAACCTTGTGACAGTACCCACAATAATGTCAAACTTCTTTTTTGTATAGTGTCTTACTGGTTGGCACAGGGGCTCCTATGTGTTTTTTGGGGGAAAATCCGTAGAAAAAGAATCCTAGTGTGATCACATTAATAATCCTGGACGTATCTGTACACATTGATTAAAAAAACACACACATCCAAACGGGACTATTTTTCTGGTATCAATAGTATGTGCAGCAGTGCACCCTCTCAGTATTTAGAAGCATCCATGCAACATCATGTCTAACTCAACTGGCATCTGTAGTTTTAAGAGTCAGGGAGAGCGAAAGAGAGCCCCAAAATAACTTCCTCTGATCTAACTCAAAGGAGAAGCTCTGGGTGATTCTGCACAGGCCAAATATTACACGTTCAGGAGTGTGAAAAAAGCATTATGGGGAAGAAGTTCCTACAGAACTCGCCCCCCAAATGCTTCTAACCTATGTGGCTGAACTCAGGTTAAATGACAGTTGCTGAATTAGCGACTTTTCCCCTTTAACCCAGGTTTCGGATGCTTCTTGCTCCCCTTTGCAAACTACAGCGAGCAGGAAGCATCCCCCCTTCACCCCCGCCACCGCTTCTGTCCACCTTTATAGTGGATTCTGCAGGCAGCAGCCATTAGAGTTAATTCTCTAGGTGGCCACCATTTTGTGCTGGTGTGAGAGATTCCTGGGTGAGGGGATTCTTGGGTTGGGGGGGGGACTCTCGGGTGGAATTCTCAGATGCGTGGTTCACAGAGAAACACAGTGTTTCCCATGCATCCTGACACCGGGGTCCCAGTGATCCCAGATGACCCCTGCACCCTGCAAATGACAACATGGGCAACATGGGTTCATTTAACCTGTTTGTGTTGCCTGTGCAGAAGCAGCCTATGAGGAGGCTGTGAGTAGTGTCTGTTTCCAGGCATAGTACACACATGAAATGCCTTATACTGAATCGGATCTTTGGTCCACTGAGATCAGAAATGACTTCTTAGACTGGCAGAGGCTATTCCAGAGCCACAGGTTGAGGTCCTTCGCATCACCTACAACATGATTCTCTTAACTGGAGATGCCAAGGATAGAACCTGAAACCTTCTGCATGCCAGGCAGATGCTCTACCACTGAGCCATGCCCCCTCCCTAGAGTATAAAGTGCTGGCTCTTATCTTTTAAGCTTCAAGTGTCTTGGAACCTGACTACTCAAGGCACTGCCTTCTCCTGTATTATCCAGTCCACCAATTCAGATTTTCCCAAGACCTGTTCTCTGTGCCCCAACCTTCAGAGATAAGGGGATTATCAACGAGACAAACTTTTTTTAGTGACGGCACCCCACCTATGGAATGCCCTCACTTTTGATGCTTACCTCGCACTATTTTATTGTCTTTCAGTCACAAAGCTAAAACGTTTTTCTTTACCCAGGCTTTAAACTGAAGTGTGTTCAGCTGTTTCTATAGTCTACTTCTTGCTTGAGGTCCATATTATGATTTCTGAAGTGATAATTTCTATATCTGTTGTTGCTTTTACTTTGTGAGATACCTCTAGCAGGGATTCGGAAAGGTGTTCTAGACGTTTTCTGAATAAAAAAAGGTTAAGTGCAATTGCAACACATTGTAACTGGTGTGGACTACAATGGTACCACGGTTATCGTTGATGTCGGTTTTCATTGGTTGCAATTTTTGTCGGGTTTTTCAGCGATTTTATTGTCTCATTTTCATTGGTTGCCTCAGATTTCGTCGGCGTTCCGAAAAAATACACTGCAACTTTTGCGCAAATAAAGGACAGCCAATGAGTTTCTCCTGCTCTAACTGCTTTGCCTCGGTTTTCGTCGGGTTCGGATTTTGCCAATTGTTTCCGAATGGATTACCGACGAAAACCAAGGTACCACTGTACTATGATATGGAGCATATATTTTGTCTTCCAGCAAGAAGAAGAGATTTGTACTGGGGATATGTAGGAGTTAAAACAGCACACTTGCACAGTGGTAGGAGCATGATATCACATGCACTAAATAAACACTAAGCAAGTATATTACAAAAAAGTAAAGCTTACACTTCACATCCTTGTTACAGTGGAAAGGAGACAAAAGACTAATCTAAATAATACTACTCTCTTTCTTAAGTGGCCAGCAACTCCAGCATTATGTGTATGTCACTAAGATGGCATAGTTTTTTCAGGAGTGACCTATAGATGCATCTTGCTCTTTGCAGGTCCATAAGGAAAGAGAGCATGGAGGGTACAGGAAGAGGAGTCAGAGGGAAGTTCTTATGTTAGACAAGAGATAACCCAGTCATTAAGTTCTTAGGTATTTGAAGGGATGTCATGTTGGTGAGAGAGCAAGCTTGTTTTCTGCTGCTCCAGAGACTAGGACCAGGAGTAATGGGCAAGGGCAAGGTGAAGGAAAAGAGATTCCACCTAAACATCAGGAAAACATTCCTGACAGTAAGGGCTGTTCAACAGTGGAATGCACTACCTCGGAGTGTGGTGGAGTCTCCTTTGAAGGTTTCAAAAGAAAGGCTGGATGGCCATCTGTTAGGAGTGCTTTGATTATGTGTTCCTGCATTGCAGGGGGTTGGACTTGATGGCCCTTGGAGTCTCTTCCAACTACATGATTCTATGATTCTAGGTTAGACAAGAGGTAGCTCAGTCACTGCTGTATATATATCTAGAGCAATATAGCACTCATAAATGTCGAAACATGCTAAGTAGGTTTGGAGATTCGAATGAAACAAATACCGGATTTGGCCTGAATCTGGGCGAATTTGGGTATATTTGGGCAAAATTCCCCAAATATGTCCTGCCTGGATATGAATGAATCCAAATGCAAGGTATTCAGGCTTTTTGTGTGTGTGTGTTTTGGGTTTTTTGCATTTTGGTCTGTCGAGGGCGCACTTTTTAAGCTAGTGGCACTAAAATGTCAGAGTATCATTTGGAGACTGTCCTAATGATACCACCCATGTTTGGTGAAGTTTGGTTCAGAGGGGACAAAGTTATGGACCCCAAAAAGAGGTGCCCCATTTCCCAATGTTTCCAATGGGAGCTAACAGGAGATGGGGGTTACCCCTTTGAGGGTCCATAACTTTGCCCCACCCCTGAACCTAACTTTCCCAAACTGCGCCCCTTGCAGGCCAAAATGCAAAAAAACACCAAAAACACACAAAAAATCAGACGAACCTGAATTTTTTTGATATAACCGAATATTCAGATATATCCGAATATGTTATTTGTCATATTTGGGCATACAGATAATTTTATGCCCAAATAAATCTGAATCCAAATTTTATTGAATTTCTAGGGTATTGACCAAGCCTAATTACGTCATCTTATTTCAACAATTTCTTGAGGATTTGAATGACCTTGGCCAACCTCTGACCTCCTATCTCTCTGTAGTTTCTGTCCTAGACACATGGTGGTGATGCCTGTAATTTCTGTCCTAGACACATGGTGGTGTAGTTTCTGTCCTAGACACATGGTAGTAGCAAGAACAGCACCTTCTGACATCTATGTAACGTGTGAAGATGTACATGGGGTGGCAGGCTGATTGGCTGCATGTGAGTTAAATGGCTTCAGGAAGGGTGAAAGCCCACATTTGTATGGTCAGCAGTATGGTGGAATGGCAACGTGAGATATTGTGCAGAATCGGCTATGATATGGGTTTGTCCTGGTAACCCTACTTTGATATCCAAGTGGAATATCAATCATAGACCTTTGTATAGCTCAGTCCTACAACAAGTGGTAGGATTCAAATAATTTAACAACCGGTACGGTGGTGGGATTCAAATAATTTAACAACTGGTTGTTTATAAGCACCATTTTAACAACCAGTTCTGCCGAAGTGGCACAAACCTGCTGAATCCCACCACTGCTTACAAACAACACAATCAATGCTGCAATTGTATTGGGAGCACTGAGAGATGTGTCAGACCAAGCCAATCTACACATTGTAAAGTCTTTGTGTGTATTGGTGGATAAGGATAACATGAAGACTTTGTACCAACAGGAGTTTTATGCCTCTTCTTTGTGGTTTGCAACTATGGCATGTAGGGAGACAGAGACTTTCCTCCATACCATTTATATACCCTCTAACTAGGACTGCCAGTCTCCAGTCAGTAGTTGGAGATTTCCCCGAATTACAGCTGGTATCTAGGTTTTATTTATTTATTTTTGGGTTTATGGGCCGCTTTTCCACATACAGTCTCAGGGAGATTTAATAATACATACAGGCTCAGGGAGGTTTAACTATACAGCAATAATACATAACATTAAAATACAATCAGTTTCTGGTGTGTCAATCCATGAAGCTAAAATCACTCTAAAAAGGGGGAAATGAATTGAAGAAGGGACAAAAAGAATAAGGGTAAGGCAAGGGATGGGGATCACTGAGGTATTTCTGTTAGAAATACCGTTGCTGCTCTCAACCATAGGCCTGGTGAAATAGGCCCTGAGGAATAGGCCCATCTTACAGTAAGGTGACCAGTTTTTTACTATGGAAAAGCGGAGTGGTTCGCCTGCGTGCACCGCGCATGAAGTACACCTGCTCTTTATCGCGGTGGTGCTTCCCGGTCAGGAAACGGGAGTGCCCAGAAGGCACTCTGCGACGGCGCGGTGCCTTCACAAGAAGGCGCCCTTGTTTCCTGATCGGGGAGCGCCGCGCAAAAGGAGAGTTGCCGCATAAAGGGCAGTGTAGCTCCTGCCGGCCAGCGTGCGGCTTTTCTGCCGTTATTAATTGCCTTCTAGGGCTTTTCCCTGAAACAGGAAGCACCCCAGAAGGCAATCTTTGTGCTACAGCGCGCACGCGACCCTTTCACAGGAGCACACAATTGCCCTCAAATCGGGACTAATCCATCCAGTTCAAGCCGGGCGCGGGACGCGGGACACATTGCGCAAAAGCGTGAGTGTCCCGCAAAAATCGGGATGGCTGGTCACCTTATCTTACAGGCCCTGTGGGACTGTGACAAGTCCCACAGGGCCCTGGGTCTCATCTGCCAGAGCATTCCATCTGGGCCAGGTCAAAGTTGAAAATGCTCTGGCCCTGACATCCAGAGACTTTTCAGGCCAGGGTTACAAAGGTCAGTTTACCTGGAGAAAAGGGCTACGTTCTCCATTGAGGTCCCCCTCCCTTCCCTAAACCTCTCCCTTCCCAGGCTCCACCCTCAATATCTCCAGGAATTTCCCAACCCAGAGCTGTCAACCCTACCTCAAGCTGCCGCGTGGAGTTGCTATCGACTCTGTTGGGAAAGCTACATGTTTCCATGTAAGATATACAATTTCTGTAATGGTGGCTTCATTTGGCAGTTTGTGGACACAGAAACAGCATGCAGAGGTGGCAGAAGCTGTTTCTTCCTGGGTGCCATGGCCACTAGAGAAAAGGACCAGGATACGCTTCTGAGGCACAAAGCTCCCATTGCAAGCCTGATGGGATTTGGCAAGTGCCAGTAACACAATCCAGTAATGAAAGAGTTAATTGTTGCATGCTAATTAGTTAGTGAGGTCAGAAGTCAGTGACCAGGTAATTGATACCTATTGGTTGGGTGGGCTACATGCAGGTCTGCACGTAGGCTTTAGATATATCTTCTTTGTGTTGCGCTCTGCACGTGTTCAGGTCAGTTCACTCTATCCATAGCTTAGTAGCCATGTAATAGTCTAAGCAGCCAGCTGGCTGTTGGTGCTAGCTAGTAAGAAAGATGTTTATTGTTTTTCTTCCAAGTGTCCCTTCCCTGTAGTGAGTAAACTTTATTTCAGTAAAGCAACTGGTCTCTGCCTCATTATTGCATTAACTCTGCTAAGTAAGTATTTGTCCACACAACAAAGGCTAATACAAAGTCCCTGTGTGGTCCACAAGCAAACACCTGGAATTTTTCTGTGCAGATTGCCCTGACTTGGCCTTCCAGGTTGTTGGACGTCTAGGAAATGTTCTTTCCCATCAGAAACTGCATTAAGAAAAAAAAGAAGGGAAAAGTTCAGTCAAATGTATTGACTTTAGATTGCATTGTCAGAAGCGATGGCTACGTGTACGTTACTTTCCTGGGAACATCATTTCTTTCCTTGAAAGGAAGAGTCACCTTTGCAAACGGTCAGGCATACATTCTTCCAAGTGCAGCATAGCCTTCCTCGTTTAAATGGAGAAGTCTCCATCTTGTGGCCAAGATGTACACAGCAACTCTAGCATCTTTTCAAGGTATGAAAGGTTTATTGACGATAGACACTGGCAGAGATGTGAAACGAAGGGTCAAGAGAAAGTTATGCCTCTACCAGACAGAGAGATGGATCTGTGCCATAATAATAGTAATAATAAAAAATTAGAGTTTGGATTTATACCCCACTTTTCTCTCCTGTAAGTGTAAGGAGTCTCAAATTGACTTACAAACTCCTTTCCCCCTCTTCTCCCCACAACACACCTTGTGAGGCAGGTGGGGCTGGAAGAGTCAAAGAAAACTGTGACTAGCCCAAGGTCACCCAGCAGGAATGTAGGAGCGGGGAAACAAATCTGGAGGAATTGGGAATTAAACCCTTCTCTCCAGATTAGAGTCCACCTGGTTCTTAATCACTGGAGGAGCAGTGGCCTAGGAGGTTAAGAGCTCGTGTATCTAATCTGGAGGAACCGGGTTTGATTCCCTGCTCTGCCGCCTGAGCTATGGAGGCTTATCTGGGGAATTCAGATTAGCCTGTGCACTCCCACACACGCCAGCTGGGTGACCTTGGGCTAGTCACAGCTTCTCGGAGCTCTCTCAGCCCCACCCACCCTCGGTGAGGGTGTTTGCCAGAGGGGGGAAGGGCAAGGAGATTGTAAGCCCCTTTGAGTCTCCTGCCCAGGAGAGAAGTGTGGGGATATAATTCCAAACTCCCTCCCTTCTCTTTGCTTCGCCGCCTCGCCGCCTTTTGTCTTAGCTTCTTCGCCGCTGTCTTCGTAAATTACGTTGTCGCTGCGTCTTTGTCGAGTAAATTAAATGCCGTCGTCCATGCTGGTTTTCACAGTTCATAAAATGCCCCAGCTCATTCCAAATTAAAGATGCTCCTTATTTTTCACAAACTTCAGAGTCATTTTCAAGGTTCATTCTGTGAAAACAGAATATTCTTGAGGATGTGGTGAACCTCAGGGACCACTGCACTGACTTGGATGGCCCAGTCTAAGTCAATCTCATAACGCAGTAGTGGCAAACCTATGGCACTCCAGATGTTCATGAATTACAATTCCCATCAGCCCTTGCCAGCATGGCCAATTGGCCATGCTGGCAAGGGCTGATGGGAATTGTAATTCATGAACATCTGGAGTGCCATAGGTTCACCATCACGGTCATAAGGCTTCAGAAGGTAAGCAGGGTCAGCCCTGGTCAGTATTTGGATAGGAGACCACCAAGGAAGTCCAGGATCACTATGCAGAGGAAAGCAATGACAAACCACCTCTTCTGGTATCTTGCCTTGAAAACTTTACAGCACATCTTAAGTTGGCTGTGACTTGATGACACTTTCCACCACCACTAGGGACTACTCTGCTAAGGCCCTTGTGAGGGATGCCAGGCTTGGGAAATGCCTGGAGAATTGGGAGGTGGAGTCTGGGGAAGGCTGGTTTTTGGGAGGGGAGGGTAGAATGTCAGTGACCGTTTATGCATACTTAGCCTGTATGTGCAGGCTGGGTGGGGCTGATGTGCTGCCACAGCAACATGCAGTACTGAGGAGGCTCAGGGCTGGGCTGCTGGCAGTTCAGCAAAGAATAAAGTCCAAGGTTACCAAGGCCGTGGGAGAGTCCAAACAGAAGTCAATCAGGCCAGGAGTCAATTGCCAGGAATATATATAGCAACCAGGAGAACACAGGAATCAAGGTCAGAAGCCGGTTTGCTGTCAGTTAGGTCTGGAGACAGCAGTGCTGTGCCGACAAGGTCAGGTAGAATTCACTTTGCAACCACAACTGAAGTTTCTGCCAAAGGCCTTTTATTCCCCAGAGCTATTTGCCTGGGACTGCTCCTGCAAGGACTCTGGTTAATGCCTAGCCTGCAGCCTTGCTGAATGGCGCCTCTCCCTTAAGGCCCCTCTCAATCTCTGTCTGCAATGCCGATTTACATCTGGAGACCCCGAGCTGCTAGATCTTCCTTAGCCCTGCTAATTAGCTCTGAGCCAGAAGCCTGTACTGGTTCAGGCTCTACTGATTTAGCTGGCATCTCTCTGCAAGGTTCAGTTAACTCTTCCTCAGGTGAGCTGTCAGATACAGCAGGAGGGGCCATGACACTGTAGCTGTTTGCTTCACTATGGGGGTTTGCCAGTGGTTTTTTGTCTGCACAGGGATTCTCCTCCTGCAATGTATCCCTAGCCCAGCTGATCCCACACTTTGCCTGCCTGCCACTTTCTTTTTTTAATGAAAGTTTTTATTGAGTTTGTTAAAAAAAACAAAGGCCATTTCCGCCAAGACCTCGTTTTATGCTCCGCCGCCAAGAGTGTTGGCTGGTGCGTAGCGCGAAGCCCGCCAAGACGTTAAAGCGGAGGTGCGCCGCCAGCAGGAGAGGCGGTTCAAGATTGCGGAGCCGCTTTTTGCGCCCTCGCCACGTTCTTTCCGCTTTAATTATCGAGACGTTGCCTGCTGGCGATCTGGCCGTCATTTTGCTTCCACGCTTGCCCTCCCGGAATTCTGGAGGTCGGAGGACAAAGTGCATGGGCCCGACGGCCAGTGCTAGTGCTGTTAACGACGAGATGACATCGAGTAGAACGAGGAGGGCTGACAAGGCTTCCCTGCCCAAGCGGCACGGTTCCACCAGCCGCCGTTGAAAACGCTTCCTCCCAACAACAACCCTTTAAAGGGTTGTTGTTTAAGCGGCCTGATCGCTGCCCTGCCCTGGGGAGGGAAGAGCCGTTACGCTGGCCGTCATTAAGCATGTTGCTGTCTGCCGCTGTTGCTGCTGCTGCCGCTGCTAAGCAAAAGCATCAGGTGGGGAATCGGGCGGCTGACCTGGGGAGGCGAAGCGTTTTTACCGCCTCCAGGTCAGTGGCTTATGGGCCATGCGGAAACGGCCAAAGATAAAAATAACAACACATCATAGATATCTAACATTGGGGCTTTCCACACTACAGAAGGGAACTAAGGTCGACTCAGTTCCCTTCAGTGGGGGGTGATTCCAGGCTGTCCGCACAGCAACTTACTTGGCCCCCTGGAACCAAGCTAAGTGGGTGGGATCATCTTGGTGCCTGTTTCGCTCCTCGATCGTGATTGGAGCTTGTGTTACCATGGGAAACGGGAGCTTTCTTTTTTTACAGTTTATAGTTACATGCCCGCCACGACTCTCCTGTTCTGCGCATGCCACAAAAGCGGTGCCTGATTGGTTGAACGGATGAGGTGTCGATTCGATGCGTCCGCACTTCGAAGCTTTGAAGCGGTATCGACCTTGTTCCAGCAGAAAGGTGCAGTTCTGAGGGGGGGGGGAACTGAGACAAAACAACGTTGAGCTCAGTTGCAGTGCGGATACACTGAGGTGAACCTAGATAGAAACCAGTACAACTCTGTCAGTGCGGAAAGCCCCTTAGATATCTTATGTCCATTAACATACATTCCATTGGCATATACATCAATCATAAATCTGACTTATAAAATAAAACATTGATGTTTCTATCATTGTTTCCTCCCTTAAGGACTCCTTAAGGTCTCTATTAGGATCTATCTATTTCTGAGGTGAACGCTTCCACCTCAATAATTGGCTCCGTATATGTAATACTCCAGTTCCAGGTCTACTCCATTTACTATATTTGTTACTCTGCCTGCCACTTTCTTGTTGCTTCTATGCAGTGGTGGGATCCAAAAATTTGAATAACAGGTTCCGATGGTGGTGGGATTCAAACAGTGGCGTAGCGCCAATGGGGCTATTGGGCAGGGAGGTTGCTTTAGTAACCCCTTCTCGGCACTCAGAAAAAAAATAGTAACCACTTCTAGAGAAGTGGTGAGAACTGGTTGGATCCCACCTCTGCTTCTATGCAACCTCCATTTGGGGAGGTTGCCTGCTTCTTTCTTTTTTCCTTGCTGACTTTGGTCTAGCCTTAGTTTGTTGGTCCATCCATGCCAATTCCTTGTCAATTTCACCGGGTCTATTGCTCCAGCAACAGGCCTTCTGTGTGAAAAATTTGAAAAGACAAGAAAGCTCTTCTGATCATTCTGAATTATTGGTCTGAAGAATCAGAGGAACGGCCGTGGTGTGGGTGTGGGAAACTGGGGAGGAGCAAGAAAACCTGGAGAAAGCTAAACACAAGCTGATCTCCTTCACTTTCTCTGCGAAGCAAGAGGAAAAGGCACACTTTCAGAAAACTTGAGAATTGCAGTACAAGGCTTTGAAACACTGAACTGCAGGGCCTGTAAGACTGAGTTGTTCCACTGGGCTTTTGGAGTGCCCAGCCGCTGATTAGGTGCCCCTTCTACTCTATCCCTCCAGTTTTCAGAGTCCCCCTGTCATCTAGGGGACCCACTTTTGTTACTGTCTTGTTCCCCCTTTTTGGGAGGGTTTAATCTGGGGTATTGCTGACGCCATTTTACTGAATTACTGCTGCGTTTTAAATATTTAAACTTTTAAACTTACATTTTAATTTAATGGGGTTTTGTTTATATACTGTATGTGGAATCCATGTTGTGCACCGCCCAGAGCCCTTTGGGAATTGGGCGGTATAGAAATCCCATAAACAAACAAACAAACAAACAAACAAACAAACAAACAAACAAACAAACAAACAAACAAACAAACAAACAAACAAACAAACAAACAAACAAACAAACAAACAAACAAACAAACAAACAAACAAACAAACAAACAAACAAACAAACAAACTCAAAGGGGGGGATCATGTAATGGCGGCCATGAATCATTTTGAGAGGGTGCATGTAGACCTACATCATTGTAAAGGGGGGATTGAAAATGTTTTAGAAATGTTTTAGGTGATTTGTGTGGAAAGGGCCTGTCAGTTTCAACTGGAACTTTTTTTAAAAAAAAACAACCTGTAGAATACTGAGAGCAGCTCTGGAATAAATCAAACCGCACAATAACATGACAGCGGGAAACAGGGAGTTTCTCAGAATGGATGTTATGCTTCTGTGTGCCGAACAACTGCTTGTTATTTTGACCTCTCACACCCACCCACATTTTTACTTTACGTCCTTGTATACATGCCTCCAAGACTGAGACAGTGATATGAGGTTTAGCCCCAGTATCAGCAGGAATTTGACATCTCCCATAATAATGAGAACTTAACACAGCTTCTTCTCTCGAATCAATCAAACTTTTGAACGTTTTTAACCACCTGCAATGACCACTCTCTTATTTCTTTGTAATTAAAAATGATGGGTGCAAAATAATGTTTATTTACTCCTTTCTTTCCATATCTGTATATGGCTGCCACCAAGCATTTAATTCCGCTTTTTATTTCCTCCTAAAGAAGTCTGTCTGAGCTGTAAAGCAGATCCGGAGAGCTTTAAAAATTCCTAATGTGGGATTCCAGGTTAAATTTTAATTTAACAAATTAAAATTTTATTTATATATTTTCTTTTGCTCAAAGGTTTCAAGAAATAATTTACAATAAATAAAACAATCTGAGGCAACAATTTCTGCTGAGGTGACTTTTTCACATCAGTCCATTCTCTCACTCCTTTACATCTCTGAGACCACATTAGGGTTTGGCTCCATTTTTAGTCTCAATGTTTCTACCTATTTCTTTGGGCAATTCTACCTTTCCTATGACACTAAGCTAGACTGACTCTCTCTCTCTCTCTCTCTCTCTCTCCCTCTCTCTCTCTCTCTGGGCGTTTCCCCACTTGCCACGACTCCAGTATGCCGCGCGCTGCTCTCAGCGCATGTCATTTCTGGTGCTCGCCCAGGCTTTCCCACGACCCCGTGCTCTGCGCAGGGTCATCAAAAGGCGCCATTTGGAAGAGCGCCAGGAATGACATGCGCTGAGGGGGGCTGCTTACAGCTGCAGCATCGCAGGGCGGCATGCTGCCACGCTTGCCCCCTGTAGTGGGAGTGCCGGGGGACCCCAAGCTGCTACTTGCCTATTGTGAAGGGCAGGCAGAAGGTAAGTGGGAAAACACCCTCTCTCTCAGTTCAGCACAAACTCTTCACAGTCACTCTCCAGTGACAACCAAGCACCTCATTCTCTCATTCTTTTTTCACACCGCCCTTCCTTCTACAACTTACCCTCCTTTTAAAGAAACACGCACAACCTTTTAAATCATTACACACCCTCTGGTAAAAACACAAGTGCTTCATTCGTTCATTTCATTGTCCCATTCAGTTAACTTGTTCCACAGGAAATGTGTCACCCTCTTGCTTAGTTAATGGCTGAGGAGAATGAAAAGTTCTACTAAAAGCTATCACATCTGCTATCTGCCTTTTCCAGAGACACCTCAGCTGGCCCTGCGTGGTGTCCCTGCATATCATTTGGTTCAATCTAGTTGCCAAACATCATCATCATCATCACCGTTGTCATCATTGTCGTCATCGTCGTCATCGTCGTCGTCGTCATCATCATCATCATCATCAAACCTTTATTGGCATATCAGCAATAAGCTAGACATAAAGATAAAAAGAAACACGGCCAGAGAGGAAAACATTGTCCGACATTCCCATTAATTTAGGAGTGCAGCTTAAAAACAAATTTTGCTAGTGATTCTGTTATAGCACCAATGTTATTGTTCAGTAGAAAACGTATTTTCTGTTGATCAGAAAGACCCTCCCTTTTGTCCCACAAAGGGGACAATAACTTTGTCCTAATTGCATTATAGAAAGGGCAATAAAGTAATATATGACCAACAGATCCTAAAGATTTCAGACTGCATGCATATAATGTTTGTTGATAGGGAATTTTTAGATGTCTCTGTTCTGTTCTTGCCGAGGGTAAAACATTACACTTAGCAAGTGAAATTGATCTTTGAAGGCTAGGCAAAGATACTTAGCCCCATTGTGTATGGGGAGTGGAATTCCCAGAAGCCGTTTCTGCACTGGTGGCAGAAGCAGCTGGGCACCGGCATAATTCATACCAGTGGAGCTATGGGACCGTTTGCACGGGACCGTGCAGGCAGCCCCGAAGATGCTGCAGGCTGCAGAGGCATCTCCGCATGCAGCTGCCTCCAGTCTGTGTTGTTTGCTTACCTTTTCTTCCCTCCAAGGCTCCAGAGGGAGGAAGAGACATGCCCACGCTGCCGTCTGACCTCCGAGGATCGGAGGGCAGTGTAGGTGTGTCACAACTCTGAACACATGGACGCAGATCAGAGGCATAGCTACAAGGGGGCTGGGGGGTGCATGTTGCACAGGGCACACGCCTGGGGGGGCAGCAAAAATTTCAGGTTTGTTTTTTTGTATTTTTGAGTGTTTTTCAGTTTTTGGCCTGCAGGAGGTGCAGTGTTTAGGCTAGCAGCACCAGAATTTCAGGGATTTGTTGGGAGACTGTCCTGATGATACCCCCCATGTTAGGTGAGGTTTGGTTCAGGGGGTCCAAAGTTATGGACTCCCAAAGGGGGTGCCCCCATCCCCCATTGTTTCCAATGGGAGCTAATAGGAGGTGGGGGCTACACCTTTGAGAGCCCATAACTTTGGACCCCCTGCACCAAACTCCACCAAACCTGTCTGTATCATCAGGAGAGTCTCCTAGCCTAATAACTGCACCCCCTACAGGCCAAAAACTGGAAAAAAACACTAAAAAGTACAAAAAACACAAACGAACATGGGCTCCATTTTCCCTAGCTACGCCTCTGATGCGGATGAACACCACATGGTAAAAACCATTGCTTTAGTGTTCATCAACAAATGACTCATTTTACAGCTCTGTATTGAAACAGTTGGCTGTGGAACAGCAGGTAGACAGGATCAGCCTGCTCGAAGGGTAAACTCAACTTCTAGTGGGCTATAGGAGAACGTGCATGTTGGGAATGCTATCAGTTTACACTGCAGTGTATCGTCTGGGAAGAAACTCACCAAACAGGCTCCACCTAAGAATGAACAGCCAAACTAATGGATACACACACACACACAATCAGCTCTCTGCTCAAAACGAGTGAGCTCTGTATGAGCCAAACCTGCAGATGTCCAAACATTCCTACTTCTGTGTTGCGGCCACTGCATTCTCTGGGACATGGTATCCTCTTCAAGGGGACCATGAATATACCAGTCCTAAGATTCTCGGTCTGGCAGCACATTTGCAAGAAGAGTGCCTTTGTGTCGGCCTGTGCCAGCACATCGCTGGGCTTCCGCTTTTGTGTTGCCATTGCAACCAAATTGGCACAGGCCTCAGAAGCTATTGACGACTGTTGTATGAACGGCTGCTGTGAGTGGCCAAGGATCCGCAGCGATCAGTGTATGAAATGGTTGTGTATTTTTGGGCATCCTCGCCAGAGCCATTACCCTTTCCCCAATTACTGCTTTGCCATGTTGTCCAATTTTCTGTTTGTCTGCGTATGAGACACCAGTGATCACTTTGTATCAGCCTCGTTAGGAAGCGCATCCAGGAAGCTTATGTTTAATGACTCTGCTGACGCTGGGTGGTGTGCTGTAAAGGAAGAGATGGTTTGCAAAAGCTTCGGCCGCAACAAGTGCTGCCCAGAAAGGTTGCTAGGAAATGTCAAGCTGCTCACAGAGAAAAAGGGAAACGAGAAAGCTGAGTTTGCTTGAAGAAGTGCGAGGATCCAGAGGGGCCCCAACAAGGTGGTTGGCAAAGCTACAGAACAGAACCACAGTGATCTCTCTGAAGTGGGCAGGTAACAATATGCAAAGTCATGCGGAGAAATTGAGCATCTCCCAGCAGCAAAACTTTGGCTCATTCCGCACATGCAGAATAATGCACTTTCAAACTGCTTTCAGTGCTCTTTGAAGCTGTGCGGAATGGCAAAATCCACTTGTAAACAGTTGTGAAAGTGGTTTGAAAACGCATTATTTTGCATGTGCGGAAGGGGCCTAAGATTTCATTTGCCAGGAAAGAGGAGAGTAGACTTTGCTTAAGAATCTCAAGAAACCAAAATTCCCTCTGGCAATAAGGGTTAGATGTATTATTTATTTAGAAAATTGACTGTTGTGGGTTTTCTGGGCTGTGTGGCTGTGGTCTGGTGGTTTTAGTTCCTAATGTTTCAACAGCATCTGTGGCTGGCATCTTCAGAAGCATGTTACGGTAAAGTCCCTTCCGCACATGCAGAATAATGCACTTTCAATCCACTCTCACAATTGTTTGCAAGTGGATTTTGCCATCCCGCACAGTAAAATCCAGTTGTGAAGTGCATTGAAAGTGCATTATTCTGCATGTGCGGAAGAGGCCTAAGATGTATTTCTCACCATGATACAGTATGGAGAAAATTCATTTAGAAACGTATATGCCACCTCTCCAGAGACTTGCTTGAGAAAGCTCACAACTAAAACCATAAACAAAACAAAACATTAAAATCAAGCCACAGCATGAAATAGAGGCCGTTTCCGCACGGCCCAAATACGACGCCTTAGGGACGGCACCGCCGGGAACACGCTGTTTTCCCCGCCCCCCCCCCTCGTCATCCTGCGTCGCTCTACCGGACTGCTGAGACCCTCCCTCGCTGTCCTCCAACCCCTGGAGGTCGGAGGGCAGTGTGGGTGGGTCTTAGTAGTCCAGCAGGGCAAAGCAAGACGACGAGGTGAGTGTGGGGGGGACGGGGAAGAGGCGGCTCCACACGGAGCCGCCTCACCCATGCCAGCCTCTGCGGGGGCCGCTCGCACTCTTCCATGCGAACGGCCCCCACCCCTCCACCGCCAGAGATTGAATAATCTAAAATGGTATCCATAAACAGTCCTCTGGTTGTGTGTGTTCCAACTTTCGAAAACCTGGGAGAGCCAGCGTGGTGTAGTGGATAAGAATGGCAGACTCTAACCTAAAGAACTGGGTTCGATTCCCCATTGCACCACATGAAGCCTGTTGGACGTCCTTGGACCAAAACTCTCTCAGCCCATGCAGACAATGACAAGCCACCTCCAAATGTC